>NC_048223.1:6197849-6250688 GCF_002007445.2 Ailuropoda melanoleuca | reverse complement strand
GAGCCTGATGTGGGGGCTCGATCCCATAACGCCGGGATCACGCCCTGAGCCGAAGGCAGACGCTTAACCGCTGTGCCACCCAGGCGCCCATGTGTCTTTAAATCTTAAAGACCTTTTGCATGGTTTGCAGACATGTGTGTTGGGTGATGCGGATGAGTAAACCCAGAAGGTATTGGCACTACTGATGCTACACTTTATGTTCTCAAGGTCTCAAAGATCATGGTGAAAATAACACATTTTCTGGTTTTTATTCCACTTCCTATTGTAGTTCAGTACTTCAGTGAGTTATTTCATAGGACTCTTATTATTATTTAATTTGTTTTTGAATAAATAATTCATCTATAGCATACAAAACCCCAAAGGTACAGAAGTGATAAATTAAGTCTCCCCTCAGTTCTTAAGAGGCAATTATACTACCGATTTCTTCTTTAATCTTCCAGAACAGCAGCATACCATGCACTCTGTTCTGCACCTTGCTATTTTTATTTAACAGTAGATCCTGGAGATCATTCTACATCAGTACACGTGACGCTGTGTTGTGAGATGGCTGTGCTGTGTTTTATTTAACTGGGAAGGCAATTGAAGTTGTTTCCGTAAACACTCTTTATCTGTATAATATTCTCAAATGTCTAGAATAAAAGTTCTGCACATGAAATTGGTCGGTCAAAGGGTATTTGAATTTTCAGCTTTGATTTATATTATTAAATTGCTCTCCAAGAAGTTTCTAGAAACTTCCTGAATGAAGACCTTCATGGCACTTGCCACCAGGCTTCTGACTTGCTCAGACATGTACTGAGTATCAGGGGGACACTACAGAGGGTCTAGCTGGGAGCCTGACAGTGAGTGGAATTCTGTGTGTGTGTATGTATGTGTGATGCACACATGGTAAGAAGCTCAAGGAAAAACCATCAGTCAATTAATTAATTAGGGTCCTCTTTAAAGCTCTAAGAATGAGTGCAAGCATTAGCGGCTTGAATAAAGCTTTGGCCTTCTTATTCATTAGAAACTGGCAGTAAATAATAGGCTTGAATTTCACAGTCCTCATGCTGCTAATCAAAGCACAAGATCTTCAGATCATAAATTATTATCCCTCACAACAGGAGCATAAAGGGAATTTGGTTTTATGAATTGCTCACTGGGACACTAGCAAGCCTCTCTCTGGGTCTCGGGCTGATTCAGAGGGAAGGAAGCTGGTAATGGCGTCTTGAAACTGGAACACGGTCTACCAGGTCTACCAGATTGGACAGGGCACAGTTTCCTCAGACTCACAATATTTTCTGCACCCGGAGTCAGGGGATAAGTGCCCCCCCCCCCCGATTAAACAGCTTCTCATTCCCCTTGTTGGTAATAGTTCCTGATGTTCACCTGGAAAGAGTTTTTTCCAGGCAGGAAGGGGGCTTTCCTGTGAGCCGGAGGTGGTTTCTGCTCTGCCTCTCAGTGAGCTGCTGCAGGCTTTAGACTGTGTACCTTGCCCTCCCCGCCCTTCTCATTTCCACCTCATAGGTCAAATTTCTCTCCCTTCTCTCCACTCCTGCCCTCACTAACATTTGTCTGTTTTGAGAGGATCTTCTCTTTCCCTGGTGTGTTTTCCAACACACACACACACACCCCAAGTTCTTATCTCTTCCTTTCACATGATAAGGACAGAAATGAGATGAAGCCTTATCTTCTGACTTTCCTTTTTCTTCTTCTCCTCCAGTACCCCCTCCCTCTGTTTTTGAAGCTCTTCATGATTTCTGGTCACCTGCAGTGCGAAAGGAGGATGCTGTTCCACTCTGCCTGCCTTAGCTCTCCCATCTCTGGCTGCCATGTCCTCCAAGCCCAACGGTGCTCTCTTCAGTGGCTTGGTGTGCCAGCCCCCGTGGCTCTTGCAGGGCCATAGGACCCTTGCAGCTCCCTTATGCTACCTTTCAGTGCCTGTTTCATCTGACATTTCAAGTATAAAGGCTTCGAACTGCCAATTGGCATGGGCAGAAAAAATGCCTTTAAATAAAACATTGGCCAACACGATCATACTTTATAACAAAAGTTTATTAGGGTTAAGTCACGTTAGAAAACTTCATGCTTTGCCATTTGCCATATTTACCTGGAATGACCAGATTATACTTAGCGGAGTACAAAACAATTTGTGCCCTGTACTGTTCGGAAAGTAAGAAAATCGCTGTACATAGCAGTGTGCCTGACACCGCCATGGTTAAGAGCCTAACAACTGGTTAGCAAAGCATATGTTACTTCTGAGCTTTGGGCCTGAGGAAGACATATTCCCTACCTCCTTCAGAAGCAGACCCGTCAGAGCCTGGGCACTGAAGACTGGAGCCTGCTGTTTTGGAATCTAATATTAACACATCTGTATTTCAAGAGAAGCTAGGCTTGAGGTATCTTTATGGCTTAAAAGGCACAGGTCATGCAGCTGAATTAAAAGCTATTGTGTTGGTCCCTCTGTCATGGACCATGCGCCACCTCTCGTAAGGGGGGTCGTGATGCTGCGTCCCTGACTCCTCAGTATGGTCTCCGCATCATCAGCTCTGCTCTGCTAGCTTCTGCTTTTGCTCAGCAGCTGTGAGGGTTGGGATCGGAGGACAGGTCGGGATGCCTGCGCTGGCTCCTGCCATGTGGAGAACAACCTGTACAGCAGACAGAGGGGACCAGCCACAGGGCCAAGAAGTGATTCAAATGCAAGCAGGGACAGGAAGGCTCGTTCTTCAGATAAAATATAGTAGGGAGGAAAGAAAACAGCTCTCCCTGGAAGGGGTCTTAGTTGGAAAGCAGAGCTGCATGGGTGCAGCATACGCCCAGCTGTAAGCACCCCCTTCCTTCAGTAGGAGAAGCGGCTTGAAAAGAACGCCAGCAGAACAGCGGGTCAGCACCCAGCATGGGTGCTGAGAGGCCATCGACAGTGGTATCGATCCCTTGTGTGGGCTTTGCAAATGGCCCTGAAGTCATTAAGAACAAGTGGGAGTCTAGGTCTTTGTAATATAACAATTTCACTTAGTAAATAACTGGCATTCCCTTCAGCTTAGGAGCCCACATGTTTATGCTCAGAAACTTTTTTTCTGATTTTTAAATTCTCCCTAATGGAAGGAATAACATCTGAAATCAAAGTGAGGGGCCTGGAGAGCTACATACCGAAAAGAAACCCCTGCAGACCCAGCACCTCTGTTCCATCCTTGCAGCAGCTAGACTCCCGACTCCCTCCCTTCTCCACCCCCCCCATTCACTAATGAAAGTGGCTGCTGTCAAAAACTTAAATTCAGTTGCATAGTATAGAAGGATGATAATAAACTCTCACTTCTTCAGGCACCAGGGATACTTGTGACAAGGTTTTGATTCTCTCCAATGTCTGCCCTTACTGCACCGTCCAGCCTCTCCCCTGCACTGCCTCCCCAGCTTGGCTCCTATTCCTCCGTGAGCCCCTCATGACTTGGGATTACACCTGCACCGTTCACCATTAGTTCAGCTGGGACTGACCGGGGGTCTGCTCAAGCTTGAGTTCGTAGCCTCCCAAGCCGAGGTCCCCCTCGTAAATGTTGTCTTTGCTTGGAGTGTGCGGGGAAGCTTTCCGGTCCAGACCCAGGCTCGCAGGAAGGCTGCAGGGTGAGGTGGCTTGCTCCTGGTAACTCATTGCCAGTTGGTCCTGATTCACAATGCATTCCACATCGTCCTCTTTGAGCTGTTCCTGCAATTTGGGAAGAGAGAGAAGTGATTTCACGATGAAGAAAACAAGAGCTGTCTTCTACCGTAAGAACACTGGGTGCTTGTTTTCCCTTCTAACGGCCCTGGTTTGCCCTGGCTGAGGTTCTGCTGAGGCAGGCACCGCTTTCCCGTGGCTGGGGACGTGGTGGGGCATTTCCCACGGAAGACCTGCCCTGGGACGCAGCCACCTGACGCCCGCAGGCCTGACGGGAGAGCTGGTAGAGAGCAGATGCTCCCGGAGTACCTCCTTGGGTTAGGGGAGTTAAAATACAACTCAGTGGGTTTCTCGAACTGCTCCCTAACCAGGCTGAGAGCAGTTAGGAGTTAGAGGCACCTTGGTGAACGGAATGACTCTCAACATTGGTTTTCTAACACTCGTGCCCATCACTAAACTCTCAAAATGCAGTTTCTGTTGTATTTTATTTGAAAAGTGTGTCCTCACAGCATGTGTCTTGGGATGAGTGTCAGAAAGCTACCCATGGTTGGAAGTCATGATAGTACAGAATGGGAGCAATTGACTAGATCCGGCCAACATGGTTTTCCTCAGACGGAGCCTTCCTTGAAGGAAAGAATTAAGATCTCAAGTCTTCTTCCGTTGGCTTGGGGAAGACCACACAAAATTACTCACAGAAGCAGCCCTGGCTAGGTGACCGAGGTCAGTGGTTTCCAACATTAGGCTGTACCAGAATCACTTGGAAGGTTCACTGAAGCACAGAGGCTGGGCCCCAAGCTCAGAGTTCTGAGGTGACAGTGGGGGGTGGGGGGCTGATAATTTGCATTTCTAGCAAGTTCCTAAGTTATGCTGAGGCTGCTGGTCTGGGGACACACTTTGAGAACCACTGCCTTCGGCCGTTGTGCCCAGAGCACATCTGAGATGCACTTTTCTCTGTTTCTGCGAGGGGGTGGCCGGCCAGGCAACCTCCAAGGGTGCCACAGTCGCTCTCCAGTTCCTGACGCTGGTTTGCTGGTGATGATTCTAATTGCTTCTCAGCAGTTTTTACTCCACTCCCTTGAGCTATAAAGCACAGGCTTAATATTCAAAACCTCAAAACACAGCAGTTTGTGGGGACATATTACTTCTTTCACATTTTCTGAATTCATTTTATGGTTAAAAATATTGGTCACAATAAAAAATTGCATTTTTAAAAGAAGAATGAGCCCGAATCGGCAACATCTGAAAAGAAAAGAAAAATGCCTCTTGGTGCAGTGAATTTTAAAATGCTTCCTCCTCAAGCTGGGAAGGAATAGCCCTGAGGTTCTTGGGCTCATCGGCATCCACCAAGCCTGTCCCGCTCAGGGTAGTTACTCACCCCGTAGGCCTGTGGACTGGTGAGCAGCCTGGAAATTGGACCGCACCATTCAGGTAATGTTGTGGTCAGCGGAGGACCAGCGTGGGTTAAAATTGGTTTCAGATATCTGCAAGGCCTGTTAAGGAATTCTTGCCAAAAGGAAGTTAGAACTTAGTTTCCCACACAGCAAAACCTTTGCATGTGGCGAGACAGTTACGTTCACCTTTAAATCCCCTATTCCCTCATTTAGGAGGCAATCTGGCCTGCAAAAATTGCTGTTTATAATCTTTGCTCCACACACTTTTCCAGCCCTCCTGGTAGCCTTTAATCAAAAAGAAATGGGGACTGGGCCAGCCGACATCAGAGAGAGGAGTAAGTGTTCCCCTTCTTCTCCCCTCCCTCCCTCAATGTCTCATCTGTTTGAGAATGCATTGCTTAAGAATGATCTTAAACAATAGCAGAAAGGATTGTGTTTTCTTAAAACTGCACACATAGCTTAAACCACCAGTAATTTCCACAAAGAAGCAAGAGGTATTTCATAAAATGTTCAGTCATTTTAGAACTGGGTAGTGAACATGGATTGTTTTCCAAAATACTTTATTTTCACTATTCAACACAGTCACTTTATACTTCATACATCAATGCGTCTCTATACAAAATTATGTAAATAAGCTGGTGCCAGGTTCATTCAATTGTCTAGCACCTGTCTTTCTTATCTTTTCATCCCAAAATGCTCTAACAAGTTAAAAGAAAACCCTGTGCATCTGAAGCCCTTATGTTTCCCTCCAATCTAGCAATAGTGAAACCCCTAGGGGCTGCCTCCGGTTGCCTTATTATTTCTTTCTTTCTTTTTTTTTTTGCTCAAAGGAAAGTAGTGGAATTATTTCACCATTCCATCAGACACAACTTTTAAGCTTTATATTATTTCCTCTGCTGGAGAATATTTCACCTCATCAACTTTCTGAAAAGCTATAATAAATAGGAAAAGGGAAAAAAAATGGAAACCGGTTAACATTGGTTGGTTTGGGAAGATCCGAAGTCACCTGCAGGCATTGAGACACGAGGAGATCTGGGAGATGGCTCTCCTGGAGCCCGTCTATAGCTGGACACTGCCCTGTCATCCTGTGATGCCCTGGGCATGTGAAGACAAAGGGAAGATGTGGACTCCAGGGACCAGAAATCTCGTTGCCTCTGGCTTCAAATCCTTCACCACCAAAGTGATGATAGAGCAGAGAATGCTCCTGAACATATCCTAGTTATGATGCAAGGAGAGCCACTGAAAAGATGCTTAAGGGAGTCTATAACTCCAACTGCAAATGGGAAACTAGACAATTTCTTTCAGATGGGTGGCTGTTGTGCTCAGCGAAGGACCGGGGGACATATTGAAGTTCAGAGCCCGGCATTCCCTGTAACATCTTTTGAGTGGATCTGTGACCCTGGAAATCCTGTGATGGTCTTCCATTAATTTTCATTACAGATTGTTATTTCATTTATTTTATGGATGGAGGAATTGAGGCCCAGAGATAGAATGATTTTAAAGAATCCAAAGGCTCCCGTGGCTATTTGAATCTACCACCAACGTTGCTAGCAAAAGAGAAATTATCAGGGCAGAATCATGCATGCGACCAGCTGGTCCTCTAGAGAGAAAAGCTTGCAGACCCCATCCCTGCTGGCGAGCTGCGGACCCTCTCACACAGGGGTACATGAGGACACGTGGTCTTATTAGCGTTTATGGTGTGTGTAGGTCAGCGAAAAAATACTTCTTTGGGGAAGGTGAGGTGGGTAACATATATGTACAGCTGGAGTGTAAATCAAGGAAAATCCAGCCAATTTCATTTCAAGATGGAAAAGTGACAGTAGGTAAGCTACATTTCTAGAGACGTCATTTTAACAAAAAATGAAGAGGTTCGTCAAGGTTCTAATTGTTTCAGAGAGGCCTGGGCAACTTCCACTGTTTGAGGGTCACAGAATATTGAAAAATAAAAGTGCCAAAATGCCACAATAACGTTACAAAGGTAAAGCGCAAATTTAGAATTGTGTAATGAACATTTTTTTCTTTTAATCCTGAGGTGGTATCTCTTTAACTCTACGTGTATTGTTATTGGAGCGAACACTTCATGATGAAATTTGTAGCTTTTTGTGGATGTGGGGCCTGGACCAAATGGGGTACCATTTAACCTCTTCTGGACAGGTTCTGGGATTTTCGACTCACAATGCCTCTGCCTAACGGCCAACTCTGCCACTTTACTGACCGTAGGAACTGTGGTTTAGTTATTTACCCATGTGAGCCTCAAGTATTGCTGTGAATATCGATGGGAAATAACATTATGTAAAAATGGTTTTAAACCCTATGTGCCATTCAAACGCTGTTTATTTTATTTGAAAGATTTATTCTCTGAGTGATACTTCTGAGGAATTGGTGTCTCATTCGTGGTTGGGACAACAACGGGGAAATGAGACTGAGGGTAGAGATGAGAAAAATGGCACTCTGGGCATTTGGTGTGGCCTTGGGACTCACAGGCTAGGTCGTAGGTGGGAAATTTAAGGCGCTCCTACAGCAAAAGTAGCTATTAGGGTTAAAATTTGTTGTACGGGCAGCTAGCCTGCGGTAGTAGGTGAGAGGTGGTCAGGATTTGTTGATGTATGACTCTTCCAGGAAGCTCCCAATGCCATTTGGCTGCTCTGGTGTCCCGGTAGCTGTTTGTCAAAGGCGTGAGGCATGCTCGGTGGGGCCGTGAGCGGGATTCGCCAAGCACCACGAGGAGCCGTGGCAGACGTGGCACAGAATCTGAACTTGGTTTGCCCAGCGCTTGCCATCTATTATGTGCTCAGTGGATGTTTGCTGAATTTCTGATATAGAAAATATAAGTGAGGGAAGTAGATTCTGAGTAACTTGACAAGAGAAGACAAAGGGGGCAGTTTATAGCCAACTAATGAGGTTTTTCTGAGGAAAGGCTAAGAAAGGTTAAGTTGAAGATGGACCTCATGGACCTGAGTTATTAGGATGAAGGGACCATAAAAAGAGTGGGAATGGCATGAAATAAAGTGGTTTAAAATAATCTTGCGTTTTACTCATTCATTTGTTCCTTCATATGCTCACGTTTGTTTTTGTTGTACGTGCCACGCTAGTGAGGCATCCACACAAGGAAATGGACAATTGCATTTAGAATGTAAAGCTCCCTTGTCTCCAGACTGTGGTTGGTCTCCTTGAGGGCGGGGTTGTCCCATTCACCTGGACACAGTGCTCGGCACATTTTAGATGTTCAAAAAATAGTTGCTGAATTAATGAAGACGACAGATACGGAGAGGGGAAAAGACTTGCTCAGTGGAACCCAGCCAGAGAGTTAGTGTCAGAGTTGGGCCTGGGATCAAGGACGTTTCCATCGCACAGGGCATCTTTCTTCTGCTCCAGAGACACTGAGTAACAGGTCTCTTCTGATTGGACAGCTGATTTGGAATTGAGGAATCAGTGATTTTCAGAGTTCTTTATTGCTGAGAAATGTCTGGAAAGTGGCTGGATCTCCAGGGTTACCTAAATTATTAAAGAGTAAGAAAACTCTTTTGATCTATAAAAAAACCCCAACTGCTGATTTTGCAAAATGTGTTATTTTTTTCATCAGGTTCTAGTATATGTTTGGGGAGGCAGATTCCCCATTGGGTATTTTTGGTGCAGCTAGTTTTGCTTCTCTAATAAGCTAGAAATGTATCAAGATGAAATGTGAAGCTCTGGGGGAAGAAAACAATGACTTTCCTATCCAAAGGGCATAGGTTTGGGAATAGCAGTTTGGTTCTGGAGATGTAAATAAAAGCTAGAATTCTACCCAGAGTTTAACATGCGTGCACTAAAGAAGACAATTGACAGATGCCATTTTCTCCTGTGGTCTGAGTTATCAGAAGGTCCAGAGCTAAATTTAGTGCTTAACTGAACTAACATCCAAAATTCCTGGTAATGTTGATTTCTTTCTCTTTTTGTTTGTTAGTTTTTGTTTTAATTATTTTAAAGCCTCATGTTGTACCCATTGTAAGTTGCCAAAACTAATGAGTCTGCAGCTTGCTCACGTCTGTGTTTCCTATGACATAGTCCCCTGTAGCCTGGAGAGATGCAAAACCCCAAGCAAAGATCCAGTTCCATGAATGAATGTCTGCCCCTTCGAGGGGACTAAGCCCCATGGCCCCTACCATGGGCTGAATGTTTGCATTCTTCCCAAATTCATACATTGAAGCCTTAACCTCCAATGTGATTGTCTTTGGAGATGGGGCCTTTGGGAGGTAATCAGTGTTAGATGAGGTCATGAGCGGGGCTCCCTGTGTTGGGGTTACTGCCCTTATAAGAGGAGATACCAGGGTTTGTTTGCTCTCTTTCCACCTGTCTACAAAGAAGAGGTCAAGTGAACATACAGTGAGATGGTGACCATCTTCAAGCCCAGAAGAGAGTTCTCACCAGAGCCCAATCATACTGGCACCCTGATCTCAGACTTTCAGCTTCTAGAACTGTGAGAAAATCAGTATCTGTAGTGTAAGCCACCTGGTCTATGGTATGTTGTATGGCAGCCTGGGCAGACTAACACACTCCCTCCCTCTGGCCCTCTTTAAAAATCTCTGAGGGCCCTGAAGAGCTATGTTCTATCTTGGCTTTCTCTAAACTCACCTCATCATGAAGATCATCTTGGAAATTTGTTAAAAATTCAGATTTCCAAGTCCTCCCCTGGAGATTCTGTTCTGGCAGGTCTAGGAAGTGGTCTGGGACTCTGTATTTTACAGAGTCTGTATTTTAAGCGCCCCAGATGACTGGTGATTGGGCAAGGATGGAACATGATGTTCTCTCTCTGGACTGTTGCCCTCCATAGGAGATTGAAATTTTAAATAGGAAGAAAAAGAGCATGGTCTCTTATGTTTACAAAACCATTATTTTTAGGGTGAGGGCAGGTATAAGATAAGCCCATCTGGCCCAGAATCCAGTTCTATCTAATGTAATGGCCTCTGCCAAACGTCCATCTTGTCTGGGGGATGGATCACGTAGTTGGCTCAAAGAGATGAAGCCTTGATGACGTTACACCTGAGTGAGTTAATGAAGCATCATGTCTGGGCTTGTGTAGGAAGACTCTGCGTAGTGGGAGTGTTTGCATGTGTTTGTGTGTATAAACTTGATACATGGTCTTATTTTATGGATAAAGTACTCATCACTGCACAGCTGTGTGAAGAACAAAAGTACGTTTATCTCTGTATAGGCTTTTCAAGAATATACCCCGAACTCTTCCATTTATAAAGCATTTCTATATGTCTTATTTTCTTCGTACAGCTGTAGGTAAAAATTATAGTCCCATTTTACAGATCAAGAAATGTGTAAACAGATGGTTTTTCAATTCTCTTCTTACCTATTCTTTTTAAAAAAAGAATTATTTATTTATTTGAGTGAGAAAGAGAGAGAGAGAAAGTGTGTGGAGGTGAGAAGAGAAGGGGGAGAGGAAGAGAGAGAGAGAATCTTAAGCAGACTCCTTGCTGAGTGTGGAGCCCGACTCAGGGCTCAATCTCACGACCCTGAGATCCTGATCTGAGCTGAAACCAAGAGTTGGACGCTTAACCAACTGAGCCACCCAGGTGCCCCTCTTCTAATCTATTCTTACCCCCTTTTCCAGGGGGCATTTAGCTTTCAGTGCTGGCTTGCCACCATATGGCCAGGAATCAATGACAGGTGGGTGGGGAAGGGTAAATACATCCCATAGTGGAAGTCACCTTGCCCTCCACACCCATACATTCCTGCAGAAAACTAGGTCCCACTTGCTATTGACTTGCTGAGTTCCCACACAGTTGTTTACACAGCATCCATGAACAAAACTAGCAGAGGGCACCCCACATTTCACACACCCTATCACTCTTTGATTCCAATACACAAATCACACCCCTTCTGCCTTGATTCCCAGGAAATGAGGCCTAGGGAATTGAGTGTGTTTTCCCTCTTTCCTTTGCATAGATCAGATGTCATAATTGAGCACTTACTCTCTTAAGGTTCAGGTTGGAGGAAGGCTTTAAGAGTCCAAACAAGAAGCCTTCCTCTTTGAGCTGTTTTATCCCTCTCTTCTCTCTATCTAGGGGGTGGACTTCCAATTTTGCACCAGGCACTTGCAGAGAGCATAGGAGTAGGAGCCTGTCTTTGCAGCAGCCACACTATTTCAAGAACAAGCTATCAAGATGGCACCTCCTCTTAGGCTATCCACGAAGTTATGGTTTAAAAATAAGGACAACGGAGAAACCCTCTATTCACATACACAGATGAACATATGCTTCTTTGTTTGACAAACCTAACCTCTACCACCTTCAAGGAAATTGCTCTCAACAACTGCTGGGGTAGAAAGAGAGCAGCAAATGCCAGCATTAACACCTGACGGGTCAGCAGAACTGCCCGGAGGAAGCCAGCATGGAGTGACCGAAACCTCTTTCAGCCCGGTCTCTGAGCTCTGCTACTCTTCTGTCTATTTGGTGAAGGGCTCTCCTTTCAAGGCCAAGCTGGTGTGTCCCTTCCCCGCAGTGTGTCCCTTCCCCTCAGACCTGCCATGCTGAGCTGCTAGCTAGTAGCCTTCGTCACATCGTCTGGAAGCTCAAGGTTTACATCTCCATCTTCCTCTAAGCTCCTTGAGGGCAAGAACTTTATTATTATTTAACAAAATATTTATACTGTAGAATGAAAAAGGGATACATCAAACCCCACCAATCCAACGTACAGTCGAATGGATCATTTTAAAGCAAGGAAATCACCCAGACCAGGAAACGGAACTTTGTTTCCCAGCCCAAAAGGATGTCTCATCCTAATGCAGACTCCAGCCTCTCCACAAGGAACTACATCCTGACGTGTGTACTAATCACTTCCTTGAGTTTATATTGTAGTTTTATCACTCAAGTGTGCATTCTTACACTGAACTACAGTTCGGTCTTGCCTATTTTTAAAAAAAAATATGTTATGCCTTTTAATCTGTAGATCCCCCTTTTCATTTCTTTAGAATTTACCTGCCGAAGAACCTGGGCCATTTGACCTGTGGAGTGTCCCATGGTCTGAATTTTGCTGATCACAAACTCATGTGCAGCCCAGCATGGTCCCCTGCCCTTGGTCTTTCCTGTAAATTGCCAGCTGGATCCAGAGATTAGATCGGATTCACATTCTCTTCCATCCTCTTGGCCAGACTAAGGAAGGTACATCATCTCTGGTTGTGCCTCTTTGTGTGATCTGAGCAGCCGCTAGTGTGTAATACCTGTAACTATTTGCTCACTGGGGATTGCAAATAGTGAAATTCTAACCGTGTATATGTATATATATATATATATATATATATATATATATATAATTTTATTAGGTAGAATACTTTTACGAAGAGACATTTTTTTATTTATCCCATTGGGATNTTTATTCCATTGGGATATTCAGTGGAATAGTCAATATAGGAAAGACAAGATAAATGCTTGATTTATTTCATCTGTTTACCAGGTTTCCAGATGATTCATCATCCTTTGAAAATGATTGATTCTTTGTTTAAGTATCATTAAAGAGTAATGAATTTAAATGAATTTGATTGCAATTATTATCATTGTTGAAGCTCAAACTGACCCATCTTTGGTCAGTGGGAGTCTTTTCAAATTGGCTCCTGAGTCCTAGTGAAACGATGTCAGTATCTTTGATAGCTTCTTTGTCATCTGTATGACAACTTGTTCTAGGCTCATCATGAACATTGCCTGTTTCAGACCTCACACCAACCATTTCTCCAAAATTCTCTGATTTCTTTTAGTGAGAAATGGTGTTTTAACAGCAAACTCTGGGTGCCAAGGGTGACGATACCCAGTAAGGTACTGTTAAGTGTTCCACAATTGACTCTTTTTTTTTTTTTAAAGCTGGATTTGTAGCATTTCCCAGTTTCCATGGTATAAACACTCCCATGATGGCTGATTTTGATATATCAACATGAAGTCACTGAACGTGGAGTTGGGATGAGATGTGTACAATCTGTTCTCACCAGCTAGTGCAGACAAGCTTCATCATGCCACTAGTTATATATGTTGCGAGTTACTATGGATACTTCCAATTCAGGTTCAAAGAATTTCTGATTCTCAAGGACATAAGGAATGATAGAATTAGAATAGTCCATAATTACTCATTTGTTTTATCCTTTATTAAATATATAGTAGTCTCAGAATAATAATACCGATTGTACCACCATAAAGAATTACACAATACATTAAAAAACTTTTGCATATCCTCCCTATATTCTAACTTCCCATTAAAAAAAAAAACCCTATTGTGCAACTATACGTAGTTAGACTGCATCGACACTGTCAGATCATATAGCCATTCCATTCTACACCCTCTCTCTTAGCTCTTGTTTAGTCTTAGCTCCCTGGGTAACTACATACTTAATACAAGCCTTCCGGCCTTATGTCAATGCTTTCCTAGTCATTTTGATTATCTGAAGCTTGTTCTTTAGTAGATTGCTCAGGAAGGACTCAAGGAAAAAATCTGGAGTTCTTGAATATTGATAACAATTTGTGGCTTTTATATTTTGATAGTCTGTTTTTCTGGAAATGAAATTGCTGGCTTACAACTTTCTTTATTTGATTATCTTACATACATTTCTAGTTTATTTTGACATAAGTAGTTACTCTTGAAAAGCACAATGAAGATATAACTTTCTTTCCTTTATAAATCACATGGGCTTTTTCCCCTAGATGCCATAGATGACTTTTTCCTTAAAGTTCATCAATTTCACTAAATTTTTTCTGATGTTGATTGTTCTAGGGTTGATAGTCTCTGGTACATGGTGTGCTCTTTCAATGTATAATTGCAAATGTACTAAATGTGTTGTATTTCAGCAACGTTCTCCTGCATCAGTACTTGTGCTGTTTCTTTGCTTTGTTTTTTTTCTTCAGGGACTCCTATTTTCTGGATGTTCGATCTTTGCCTGTCTTCAATATTTGTCACTTTCCCTTGAATACTTTTTATCTTTTTCTTTTCATTTCTTCCTGATTTAAGACTTTCTTTTTTCTTTTTACCTGCTATTTCTTATTATCCATTGTGTTTATTTGCTTTTTTATTTCTTCTAATGTACTATCCATTTCTGATATGAATTTTTTTCTTCATTTCAAATTATTTTCAGTGTTTTTTTCCACTTCTGATTTGTGTTGTTCTTTCATGTCATCGTTTTTGTAATGTTTTAACTGGTTTTATTATAGTATATTATACTTTTGACCTACTTCTAGCATGCTTTCACTGTCTGTAAGGATGCTATTCTGTTTCTTATTCTCTTTTTTTCTTTCAATAACTCTCTGAGATTTGACTTCTGTCTTTTTCTGTTGGTTTGCTTTTTGTTTGTTTGTTTTTAATGTAAAACTAGTTTTCCTAAACTCATTGAAGGAGGCAGTGATCAGAAAACCTTTTTCAACTTCATAGGGTTCCCTCTTCTGTTGTTTTTTTATAGTGGTGAACATGGTGGCTGTATACTGGGCTTTCCTGACCTGTTCTCCTCCTCAGCTGATCTGGACTTGTCTTTCCTTCTTCACTATCATCTTTGTCCAGCTCGATTTGGATTGCACTCCAGGTAGCTGCTCCTGAGTGCAGGACCCTGACCTGAAAGGGAGCCTTGGTGGATCCACTTTGAGAGCTTTTGACAGCTCCAGCCCTTCAGTCCTTCTTATTGGGACCTTTCATTTACTCCTAGTAGAGAGGGCTCTACTCCCTGCCCCAACTCGAGTTTCAGAGATGTTTATCACATTACCCCATCTACACTTTTCAGGAAATACTATTGGCTATTTAGGAGTTCGCCTATTTTCAGGTCCATCAGATGCTACCCTATTGTTTCCTTCTTCCCCTTTCGTGGACACTTATGTTAATGGTGGTTTATCTCTACTAACTTGTAATTTAGAGTTCGTGAGAAAACTTGCCCCTAATTTTATTTTAAATGTGTCCATGGATTTTGATTTTATTATTATCTAATTATTCTGCCTATTTTTATGTAGGGATTTGGAGAGATTGAAAGACTGCTGTTGATACCACTGTTATCTTCCCAGAATGGAGAAGTGGTTCTTCACTTTCCCTGGCCTTGGACTGAGCGCTGTGAAAAATTGCTCATATGCTCATCATTTGCATACAATTTCACATGTGAAATGAAGAGTTTCTAGATGTCTTGAAGTACATCCATGCTCCCCTAATGGTCCCAAGCTAGAAAACTCTGGTCAGGAGCAATTAAGTATTAAGGATGAGGGCACACTAGAGGCTGAAAAAGTGGTGTCCTTGCTACCCTATTTGTATTGGGAGTTGATTTTATCAATGATATCTCTAAGATCTACCTATTAAATGTTAAGATAATTCTATTGGCCTCCTTGGTTCCAGACAGACAATCCAGAGACAGAAAAAGGGCTGTGGAGTTTGTTGGATAGGTTAAAGGAAAGATGACAGTGGCGGGATACCAAAGCAACCAATGTAAGTAGGACAAATGGACATCAGATAAACAAGAGGGAATGTTGGAATCACGAGGCTGGAGGAAACCCGAGAGTTCATCTGATCCAGATCAGATCTTAATAGAGTAGAAAGTCTAAACCTAGAGTCCAAGTGTGGTTATCTGAGTATCTGCACCAGAATTGCCTGGTTTGCTTGTTAAAATGCAGATTCCCAGGCCCTTGACACTGACCCTCTTGGGTGGGAGTTCTAGTAATCTGCATTTTACCAATCCCCTGAAAACCACTGGTCTAAATGATGCAGTGAATCCACCAGGTCTCTTGAAGGACCCTGGATATGGAGGTGCCACATCTATGAGCTGCACAGTACAATAATAATAACAAGGGTAATATAATAATATCACTTTTACTCCTACTCCTACTGCTTCTCCTCCTACTATTGTGTCCTCAAGACTTTTCCCCTTGGACACAGGGGGTCCACAGATTTCT
This sequence comes from Ailuropoda melanoleuca, assembly GCF_002007445.2. Taxonomy (NCBI): domain Eukaryota; kingdom Metazoa; phylum Chordata; class Mammalia; order Carnivora; family Ursidae; genus Ailuropoda; species Ailuropoda melanoleuca. Next base: position 6,234,783 of record NC_048223.1, on the reverse strand, counting down.
AGGAATGTTTGCTGCCTATCACCTGCAGTGGAAATCCACTTGTGCCATATGGAATGTTACATTTGGCTCAAGTTGTTTTGAGAGAAAACAGTTCTGGAGAAAAATGCTGCTGCTATTCACATGGAGTGCGTCTTGGCTTTTGGTGGCCTCTGATTAAAGGAACTGCCAGACCCCCTCTGTTAGCTCACAGTGATTTGACAACAGACCATTATGAGTTACCTCCCTGATGGTATGTCAGAGAACTGGGCTTTGAGAAGTAACTCTGCGCCAGCATTCCAAGTCTCCACTCTGGTTTGGAGGGAAATTTCTGTTCGATTTCTTCCTCCAATACTGATTGGATGTGATGTTATGAATGCTGGACCCTCAGCTGGCTACCCAAGAATTCACATTTAACACACAGGTGGCCAGCCCTGCCCAAGCCCTCTCTGGCTCATTCATTACTCCATGGAGCCAGGCCCTTCCACTCAACTCCCAGAAGAGTGTGTGCCTGAGGGGGACTGATCTCCATGTGCGCATAGGCAGGGATTCCATGGGGAATGTGTAATTGTGCTCATCTTCTGCCTCCGGGGAAAAAGAAACAGTCCCTCCTGTATTGGTAACTGCAGTGGGTCAGGACTCTCAGAGCACGAACTTAAAGTGGGAAGGACCTTCAGTACATTCATGGCGTGGGATATAGGAGACACCAAACACAGATGGCTGAGGTCTGGCTGCTGTGACCACTTCTCAGTCTGAGCAAAAATCTCCAACTCTTTAGCTCTTGATTTTCTCGTTCCTAAGGAGACACATGGTGCTATGTTAGATCTGGTTAGGTAACTACTTAAATATTGCAATTACCTTGTGTATTTGTTTTCCAGGACTGTCCTAACAAAGTACCACAAACTGGATGGCTTAAAACAACAGAATTTTTTTTTGTTTCACAGTTCTGGAGGCTCGAAGTCTGAGATCAAGCTATGGGCAGGGTTGGTTTCTTCTGAGGGTTCATCCCATGCCTGTCTCCTAGCTTCTGGTTATAGCCAGCAATTCTTGGTGTTCCTTGGCTTGTAGTTACATTACTCCAACCTCTAGCTTCATCTTCCCATACTGTTTTCTCTGTGTCTTTACATGACCAAAGTTTTCTTATAAGCAAACCAGTGATACTGGATTAGGGACCCACCCCATTCTGGTATGACTTCACCTTAACTAATCGCACCTACAATGAACCTATTTCCAAATTAGGTTACATTTTGAGGTACTGGGGGGTTGGGAATTCAATATATCTTTTTAGGGGGGTAAGTAATTCAGCCTATAACTTACTGCTTCTTCTGAAAAATCCCAAGTCTTCTATTTATTAAAAAAGTTTTTTTTGGTAGTAATTAAAAGGACAGGCCAGGTGTGAATCATAGCTTTGCTACTTATTATCTACGAGTGGGCAAACTTCCTAAGGTCTTTGAGCCTTGTTTTTGTCATCCTTAAAGTGGAAATAGCTTATAACAGTGACCTCATAGGGAAGAGGATTAAGTGAGATGAAAATAGATACAATTTTTAGCACAGTTTTGGGCACATAACAAGCACTCAATAAATATTAGTTAACATTATTATTATTTTTTCACGGTGTCCCTTAAGGAGTTTTATAAGTATTAGAAATATATTTCAAACATCCCCAAGTCAACTTACTCGTGAAACACCCACCACATACCCTGCAGAGTTCATAATATTTCTTCTGATGGCTGCTGGAGCCCTGAGACAGATATTGCAAAGTTTCTCTCAGAAGATTCCCTTCTATTCTTGGAGCAGTGCCCCACATGGGGTGCCCAGGGAGGCACTGCTCATTGTTTCCTGACAGCAAGATATCGATGGAACACTTACATTGCGAGGGTCCTACCATAGGAATGACCCTCTGTGTAGGAATGAGGCACTTGCTCAGAAAGTGGGTGTTTTCATAGTGGGCATCAGGTTTTTAAGATCACTGGAGAGCAGACCTTTCTCATCCTCACAATTGTTTCTCTGGGCCTCCAGTGTCCTTGAGGCCACTCTTAACTTTCCTGTACTCTCAAGACACCTTCTCTGACCGTTCAGCAAACTCAGTAGCACGCAGCCTTGTGGCTCTTTAGGAAGACAGAACTTTCTCTCACCCTCACTCTGTCCCCCCATCCCACCCCAGAAATGCTGACTGCTGTAACTCACCGAGTTTGTTACGGCTATGGGAGTCAGGGTATGTGACATTAGGTTATTTTTAAACTATGAAATGAAGCCCATTCAGGAGACATTAGAAGTTCTATTTCCTTTGACTGACAAGACACAAGAGGAGAGCTCTTTGTTGTTACAGGGTCACATATAAATAATCTCATTCTCCTCTCCAGGCACATTTTTCTCTCAGATGCAGTCACTTTCAATTTTTTCTTTCTTTCTTTCTTTCTTTCTTTCTTTCTTTCTTTCTTTTTTCTTTTCTTTTCTTTCTTTTCTTTTCTTTTCTTTTCTTTTCTTTTCTTTTCTTTTTTCTTTTCTTTCTTTTCTTTCTTTCCCTCCAACCCCTGCCTGGAAATACATGTTACAATTGCTACTCAGTACATGCCCTAACATCTCTCAGTCATACCTATATAACACTAAAAATACTTCGGTGATGCACTTGGATCTGTTCCTATTCCTAGTCCCTATCCTATTGTATTCCCTATCCTATCCTATCTCACCCCATTCCATTCCACCTGTCTTCTGTTGTCCTTATACTAGATATCGCCAGCGTACACTAATATCCAAGCCTGCTCCTTTCTCAGGTACCTGAAATAGGTGCACCAGCTTTTTTGAAGGTGGGGGCATAGTTAGATGACTAATTTTGGCCAACGTGTATGACTTTAAGTGACTGGTGTCATTTCTACACTGAAACATAGACTGAAAACCTCTGTTTTGATTAAGCCATGATTATTTAGGGCCGGCATGCAACCTCGCAGCTGACTTCTCCCTGCTACAGTGACCAGAGGAGGCCTCAGGTCGAGAGAGTAGAGCCACAGGCCAAAGCTGCCTGGATCACTGAACTGTGACATCATTTGCAGCCTTTAAGTGAGAGAGAAGTAAACTGCGTGATGGGCCACTGAGATTTGGGAAATGTTTGTTACCACAGTATAGTTTATCCTACTCTGACTAATACAGTATTTTCTCCCATTTCATTTGTTGTTTAGAAATGCTGGTCATGACCCATATGGGTAGCCTCCTACAGTTTTCAAATCATTTTCCAAAGCATCTGCCATATTGATAGCCCCGAAGTATAGACAGAGAGAGGACTCCCCATAGTGAAGGGAGGACATATACCAGCACCGTCTCTCCTCAGGGTCCTAACTTTCTGTAGTTGGTTGATGTCAGGAATAAGGACTAAGTCATTGTGTGACTAGGGGCCTAGAGAGTTAGGCTGCAATTGCTTTGGTGGGGTAGGTGCCAGGGACTTGTTCCAAAGATGACTGAGTAGTGAACTTACCCTTTCTGTGGGATTTTTGCCTTTTGGATGTATGTGGCTCAGATTCAGGCCTCATATATTCTTTTTATTTATTTATTTATTTTTTAAATGATTTTTTATTATATTATGTTAGTCACCATACAGTACATCCCCGGTTTCTGATGTAAAGTTCGATGATTCATTAGTTGTGTATAACACCCACTGCACCATGCGATACGTGCCCTCCTTACTACCCATCACCAGCCTATCCCAATCCCCTCTGAGGCCCTCAGTTTGTTTCTCATAGTCCATAGTCTCTCATGTTTCATTCCCCCTTCTGATTACCCCCCCTTTCTTTATCCCTTTCTTCCCCTACCGATCATCCTAGTTCTTAAGTTGCATAGATGAGAGAAATCATATGATATTTGTCTTTCTCTGCTTGACTTATTTCACTTAGCATTATCTCCTTCAGTGCCGTCCATGTTGCAGCAAATGTTGAGAATTCGTTCTTTCTGATAGCTGAGTAATATTCCATTGTATATATGGACCACAGCTTCTTAATCCAGTCATCTGTTGAAGGGCATCTCGGCTCCTTCCATGATTTGGCTATTGTGGACAATGCAGCTATGAACATTGGGGTGCATATGGCCCTTCTCTTTACTACGTCTGTATCTTTGGGGTAAACACCCAGTAGTGCAATGGCTGGGTCATAGGGTAGTTCAATTTTTAACTTTTTAAGGGACCTCCACACTGTTTTCCAGAGTGGCTGTACCAACTTGCATTCCCACCAACAATGTAGGAGGGATCCCCTTTCTCCACATCCTCTCCAACAATTGTTGTTTCTTGCCTTGTCTATCTTTGCCATTCTAACTGGCGTAAGGTGGTATCTCAGTGTGGTTTTGATTTGAATTTCCCTGATGGCTAATGATTTTGAACATTTTTTCATGTGTCTGTTAGCCATTTGTATGAGCAGACACTTTTCCAATGAAGACATACAAATGGCTAACAGGCCTTATATATTCTTGACCCTTGAACTTCATTGCCCTCTGTTGATCCCATCCCACTTACCTTTCCAACCTTACTCCCTAAACTTTTTCAGAAACCTTAGTTCCTGATAAGTAAAATTAAGCTCTGATTTCCATTTATGTATCACTGTGTTTCTGGGTCTTTGCATATGCTATTCCCTCCATTTGAACAACTTTTCTTTTCAGCTGGCACTTGAAAATCTTAAATCCATTCAGAATAGGTCAACTGTCACTGCCTCTGAAATCTCACTGATCTCTTATTTGTTGCTCTCTTAGGATTTACCACTCTCTATACTATAGTTATTAAAGTATAGCTCTCCTCCTCCAATCTCACCTTGAGCCAGCGCTGCTTCTCTTTTAGTTTTTTCATAAAATTATATCCAGATAAAAGGGTTCCTGTGAACAATAACCACAACACATACCCCAAGGTTAGAAAACCCACTGACTTAAAAAAACAAGGTTGATTTACTAAGGTTGACATGGAAGGCCTTTCTCAGCAACTCATAGGTCTCATATCCACCAAATTCTTGACCGACTTTTATCTTTGTATGTTGTTTCCATTACCAGGAATGCCTTTCCTCACTTTGTCTTTCAGGGGGACCTGGTTACTCTTTAAAGCCTGTGGACTAGATTCCTGGTATTTGCCTGCCCAATTTCTAGTCTCTTACCACAGAAGAAGGCTCTATTTCCTCAGCAGATTGAATGGCAATGGAATGGAAAAAGTTTGTTGGGTATATTTTCTAGAGAAGTTCCTTAGAGACAGCATCAATTTTGCTCTTTCTCCCTTTTTGTCTGTAACTTAAATGAGCTGTTTGGAGCTCCAGCAGCCATATTGGGGCTTAGAGGATACACTTGAGGATAGAAGCTATACTAAGGATTATAAAGGAGAAAGATACAAGGACCAGAGAAATACTGATGACATCACAGAACTCTATTACCAGTTGTAGATTGTCTAATGCTGGACTTCTTTTACATGAGATGAAAACTCTATTTTGATTAAGCCATGGTTATTTTAGATTTTTCTGTTATATGCGGCTAAACACAGTCCTAATGGACACATAGCTCAATGCAAATAGTACCTCTTTGTGTCTATCCTGTATTCTAACTAGGGAATTTTTTCACTGGGGCTCCCACAGGCCTTCACTCAGACCTCTCTGATTACATTTACCGTAATATGTCAGAATTATTTGCCTATATATCTCCTCTTCTGTTAGATTGTGAGCTCCTTGAGGGAGAAAACTTTTCTCATTCTTTTTTGTGTCTGGCGTGATTAATGCCCAGTAACCAGAATGAGTGTTCTCAACTGATGTTTATTAAATTTAATTGAGACTTGAAAAGCATTTAGGGTTTTCTGTTAACAGGCAAATTATTTTGGGAAAGGTATTATCTGAAACCTAAACTTTATTTGGGATTTAGTTGGCAAGAAATAAAGTCATGGGAAATGGCCCTGGGTGGGAGTCTTAGGGATGGGGTGAGAGAGATGAGTAGGGCTGGACTTGCCCCTGGAAGGAAAGGTGGGAAAAACTGCAGCCATGAATTTTGGTCTGTCTGGATCTCCCAAGGGTGGCTCTCCTTTGCTGTTATGTTTCCCGTATACAAAATCTCTCTTCCCTGGAAAGCCCTAGGAGGAGACTGCTTCCATTAGGAATGCTTTACATTGCCCCTCCTGTGTCTCTGAAAGGCAAAGCTTCTCTCCTGAGACTGGGTATCACAGATAACTGGCTCCTTGGGCATACCTGCAAGTCCCTCCTGTGTGCCCCAAGCCTGTCCTTTGGTCCTCCTGAACACTTTGGAAAGGCCCATCACTCTTGAGTTGCAAGATTAAATGAATGCATGTTTGGATAAGATGCTTTTGGGCCCTAGATCAAAGTCTTCACTGCTTGGGGGCCAGACCCCTTTCAGAGCAAGTATAAAAGCTGCCTTCCCCTTCTAGTGAATTATGGGTGCCAAAGGAGAGAAGTACTGCCCCTATCCACCGGATCAGTACATCTTCTCAGGAGAGCTCAGAGAGCATACTCAGAAACCAATGTACTGAGAAAATGGAAAGACATACCTTCTATTAAAACCGCTCAAACATTTTATTGGCATGGACAAATATGATCTTTCGGTTAAAAATGCCCCCACTGGAGAGCAAATTAAACTGTGCCTCATAATATGATTATCTTCTCCTTGTAAAAATAATAAAAAATGTTTTGGTAGGTTTGCTCTGTGTGTCTGCGTGCCTGCTTTAGTCAACAGTTCCAGGGCCTTTTTCTGGAAGTCATAGATCTGGATCTATGCCAAACCAGTGGCAAGAGCTGCCCTGCTTGCCACAGAAAAGGAAGAGAGAGCACTGAGTCATTATACAACTTCACTCCCCTAAATCAAACCTTCCATTTGCCATGATTATTTACCATTGCTTTGTAATTGCGAGCAGACAGCTGAGTGGAGCTGGAAGTCTATTCATTCTTTAAAGTGACATAAAGTGGCACTTGGAGTCCCAAACGATAATTGTTCTTTTCTCCTTGTTAATATCTAACCACTGCTAGGAGTTCTGTGAAAGATGCATTTAATGCCAGCTCCAGAAATTTCTGTGGGATTTGGCTCTTGGCCTCTTTTTTGAAACCCAATTTGAAATCACCCTGAGGAACTGGGAAGGCTGAATTGATTGTGACCTTCAGTCAGAATTCCTCTCTAAATATTTTAGCAGTATGGAGAACTTTCCCTCATTTACATCCCTCTACTACCCAGTAGTGGTCATGGCAGGGAAGAATTGGCAGCTTCTCAGAAATATGATCACTTTGAGGACATTTCCAGCCCAACCTGAATCTTAGAAATTCGAATCTGTCGAGGAGACTAGGTCTTAAGAGATTTCCACCTTGGTGTCTAGACAAAAACTTGAAGCCTATGGGAGCCACTCTGCAGTGGTGGGGGGGGGTCATTGCTTCTCTACCATGTTCTCTGAAGTGATCATTTATGGGTAAGCTGTCAAACCTAGTAAAACCCTCTGCTGACAACATGAGTGATACAGACAGCCGCGTCCCTTTGGCGGTACATGAGGCTTCAAATACCCTTGCAATCCCTGTTGATCAACTTCAAGTAGGGATGGGAAAGATAAATATATGCTGATATCAACGGGCCTTTCTATAGCATAGATGAGTTTCTGCTATTCTTGCCTTTCCAATTTCAAATACTATGCAAAATTGTTGAGTTTCCGGCCTGGGTTAGAATAAAAAGCAGTTAAGTTCATACCTCCCTGACCCTCTGGCTCAGAATTGCAACGTTAATGGTGTCCAGCATTTATTAAACACTAAGAATGTTGGAATTTCTGTATTAAGCACTTTATATGAATAATCTCCTTTAATCCTGGGAGGTAGATTTATCATTATCCCCATTTTATGGGTGAGAAAAATGAGGCATGGGGAGGCAAAGGAGCCAGCCCATGTCATACAGCAAGGAAGTGGAGAAGCCAGGATGTGAACTCAGGCTGCTGTGCTGCCAGCCTGACTACGTCATCTCTTCGACTCTGGAGCTCAGCGCACAATCACATCAATGGCCTTGAAAAGAGTCGTCAGAGGTGACTCTTCGGAAGTCCTACAAAAGACCTTCACTTTTTGAATTCTCTGAGGCTCCTTCAGCATCATTCATCCCTGAGACCATCAACCCAATAGGTGACTGTAGCCCAGGATCTTTGTGGCATGATTCATGGGCTTGGGCTGGGGGAATTACCCACAATTTGGTACTTGCCATGGGAGAATTTACTGGAGACTTCCATTTGCAATGGTTGGAGTTTTAACATTTTGTCCCATGTGAATTGTTTGAGGAAAAAGAAGAGAAGGAAAGAAAAATAGGGAAATTATGGAAGAAGAACAGAGGTCTTTCACCATCCGCACTTGCTACAATAGTTCTGAGGTTCTATTCACAAGCAGCAGTGTTTCAGGCATTTTAGGGGTTGGATACACAGTTGAGACGGTATGAGACGTGGCTTATAACCCAGAACCCGGGATAGGTTGGAATATAAAGGTTAGCAATGCACGCAGAACTGAAAGATTCTTTTCTCTTTCATCCAACAAGAGAGGTCAAGGGCTTTCAAAAATCGGTGGCTTTGGAAGTTGGAGAATTTTCATATTACACATGCCATCTGCTGACTGAATGATAATTGTAATTTTCTCCTCATTGGGCTTCTTTTTTTGTTGCTGGTTTTAAGAATGCTTGCAAAGAAAGGAGTGTGTGTGCTTTGGAGGTGGTAGTGGTAGAGAAGGAGTGAGGGTCTCAGTAAAACCTTCCTAGGACCTGCCTGAGTGCTAAGGCAAGGCCCTGGGCCTGTGTGCACAGTGCTGCTGGACAGAGAGGCTCTGTGACCTTCTTGAGGATTTGGAGGCGCCAAGCCAAGCATCCGGGGCTCTTTCTATTGGCCTCTGTGGGGCTACAGGACTCCTGACATGGGTTCAGAGCCTGTGGAGTAAATCCGAAATTTTGAAAGGAGACTAAGGCATTCTCAATACAGGCAGTGCCCAGGTACGTCTTGGTGACGTCCCCTCCAGCTCCCGAACTTCCTTTCTGATGGGGACTCATGGCGTGTTCTTGCTAAGCTAAGGCTGCATTGTTTTGCACTGTAGAGTGATATTCTTTTTTTGATACTTCCCAATTCAGGGATGCAGTTCTAGATCTAAGTGGAGCTGGACAGGAACCACACCCGATTTCGATGACTACAGATAGCCATCAGGATGGGATCTGCTGGTGGTCCACCAGGAAGCAAGTAACTCAGATGAGCTCCAAACTCTTTAGAAAACCGGTGCCAGTGCAGGTCACCTTTGAGTCATTATAGCCCATGTCATTGGAAATCTTAAAGCCAAATGAGGTCCCTATTTCTGGACCTCACAAGGTGTGTGTCAACATGTCCATCTCTTGGGTCCTTCTCTGTCCTGGTAACTGGGTTGGAGTGAAATGGGGGATGATTGCTGGCAATCAGGGAAGGCCCCAGAATGCCCAGCAAGGTAGCTCCAGGTGCAGAGCTGATGTTGACCTATAAGAGGTGGCAAAGCCGACAACATTTCTTCTTCTGTGCTTGACCTCTGACTTGGCCAGCTCACACTATGGGCGAAAGATTTTTCTTTGCCAAGATTGCTAATAAAGCAAATGGATTTGTTTGATGACTCAAAAAATAACCACTTAAGGGGCAGACATCAAGGGTGCTATAAATTAAGAGCAACAAGTCTTTTACCCCTTTACGCTCTGGAAGTTTCTTTCCCTATGCTCACCACTGGCGGATTCTCTTGTGATCTGCTGTTTCATTTCTATGATTCACAGGTTCCTGAAGTTGAAAGAAGAACCTGGAGCAGATTGCCCATTGTTTTGAGTTATCCTTGCAAATTCCCTCTGTCTTTGCCTACACGATGAAGGAGCTGACTGTGTAGCTATTCCCGCAGGGTTGGGAATAATTCCCATTGCTGCTATTCACGCAGGCCAGTACAATCATTTCCTCATTTTCTGCTCCATACCTTGTCCTTCAGTGGTAATGGAATAAGAGTGAGTTAGTTTAGAGAATTGTTGCATCTGTGGACCTTTTTACTTTAATTAGAAATGGCCCAGGTTTAAAGAATTGCACAACGTGCACCCCAAAGGGGATTTTAGACATTAAGATGTTTCCTAGAGATAACTATTTGGGTTTTCCAGAGGGCTCAAAATTATACCAATTGTTTACTTTTAAGTATAACTAGGGTGGTGTTCTCTAGTAGATTTTTGGCCAGTACCAAAAAAAAGTCTTCCTGGAAGAGAAACAAATTTAGGCTTTTGACTGATTTGTTTTTATTCAGAAAAGCTGAAATGGAATTAATTTTAAATGTGCAGAACTGGTCATTGCTTCTACTGTGGACAGTACTACAATAGGGAAAAAAGAACACTTCCTTCTAAACAGAATTGTAGTGAATCGAGAACTAAAGAGCTTATGGAAAATAGCTTTCAAATGATTATTTTTGTTTGCTTAAATGCTTGATTATGATGATTGTAATTCCAGCTATACACAGAGAGAGCACGGAATAAAAAGCTAAGCCCGGACTCCCATTATTATAACAAAATCCGAAGAACACATCACACTTTATAAAATCCAAATGCCCGTAGGTTTCTTGGGACTGCTGAGTAAAATATAAATATACAGTCCAGGTTCTATTTCTCCGCATTTTCAGGGCCAAGAATTCTATCTAGGCTTCCTTTAAAAGGTGTACCTTGGCCCTGGGTCACTGTAACAACTTACGAAATGAAAATCGAATTTGGAATTTTCTTGCTTTGCATGCAAAGGTTGGCCCTCTGGATTACAACAGGAAGCCTTTGGGGGTGAATAATACGTCCGTGGATGGCTCAGGGTTCCAGACAACAGGCTCATTCCAGCCCCTGAACCAGACGGTTTTAAGTGAGATGATTTCATCACTGCTCTACAGGGGATGCCTCCTGCCACCGTGTCACTACTGAGCGGAGCCCTGTTGACAGCGATGCTCCATGAAGCAATTTTTCTTGTTCTTTGTGTGGAAAGAGTAGAATCGTTACACACATGCAGTCACTTTAACGTCTCGGACCGTAACCCATATGAATAATAGTAATAATCTGTGAACCAAGAGCCTGAAGCCAAAATGGTCGGACGGTCAAGTAGAGAACTTCAGATGACCCTGGAAGATCCAAGGGCTGCCGTGGCCATAGAGAGTTCCAATCCTTCCTGGACAAGAGTAAACCAAATACCCTCATCCAGCTTGCACCACGGCCCCAGGGATGCCGAGGAAGCAGTCGCAAGAGAACTGACACTGCTGGTGGATGGCTCAGGGCTTTGAGAGTGTTGCATCGTCAGAATGTAAACCTGCCTCAGCCCGAGGAAGGCCTGGGGCCCCTTGATCGCTGCTGGTCTGCCCAGCCAGGCTGTCAGGGCGGCACAGGCTGGAGGCAGAGGCTTTTGCGCTCGGGGTAGGTGGGAGGCTTACTTCCAGGGCCCTGTCTACACCTGCTCTGTGGTAGGGCCCAACAGAGGAGCTTGGTGTCGGAGGCTCAATTTACTGCCTCCCGAACAACAGCAGCTGTTGACATGTCATGCCAGTAACAAGGCTGCCCTGATACACTTTGACTTGGCTTTTTGTTTCATTCAGTTTCAAGAATGTTTCTGAATAGTTTAAAAAAGTGTTCCTTTGTCTTTACCCTACCAGTCTTGAAGCTCTGGAAAGGCCAAGACACAGCAAGGACCCCTCCCATTTGTCCTGACCAAAAGTGACTTCCTTGTCTGCTCGTAGGGCCTGCTCATGCTCCCTGTTTCGTTAAAGGCCCCATCATGCCCTGTCATGCTCAAGCATGGGCCTGACCCCTAACTCTCTTTCCTCGCTTCCCCATCACAGTCAATCGATCAATTACCAAGTTTTGTTGATTCCACCTGCTAAGGAGCTCCCTGTCCGTCCATCCGTCCATCCGTCCATCCACCCACTTCTCTCAAGCCCACAGGTGCTGCTGTCACCCAGGCTGCCATCACTGTCCTCTCGGGGACTGCAACAGTCTCCCCACTGCTCTAGGGGTACTGCCGAGCAACCCCGGCTCGCTGCCCCAGAGTGCTTCTTTGGCAGTGTTGACTAGATTATGGTAGTTTCCTGCCTACAACCCTGTGAAATGCTTCCCATGGCCCCGAGGAGTCTACACCGGATTCTCTGAGACCTGTCTCCTTCGATGTGACTGCATGTGCTAAGTTCTGTCCTTTCTCATCTTTTGCACGTGCTATTTCCTCCACCTGAGCGCTGACTCCCCCACTGTATCTGGCTACCTCCTAATCCTCTGTTACGCAGGACTCAGCGCAGGGGTCAGGTCCTCAGAGAAGCTCTCCGTGACTCTCCTTCCTCTGGACTTCCACAGCTGAACCCATTATGACTAGGGGGACTATGCATGGGTTGGTAAAATTAGGACCCCCATCGGAGCAACAGGGGGCACCTATACGTATTATGCAAGGACAACAGGTGTGAACTGGGAATGACCCAGACAAACCGGGTCGTATGGTCACCCTGATCATGGCATGGATCACAGCTTCAAATTGCTTGCCAACTGGTCGGTCCTCCCTGCACCCTGCCAGGCTGTCTGCAAGTTCGCTGATGACAGAGAAGAACCAGTTGCAATGTAGCTGCTTCTGTAATAGGTGCTCAGTACACATTTTTTGTTAAATAGTTGAGTGAAAGGATGAATGTGGCTGAAACAATAGGAGTCTGGTCATGTGGTTGAAGACTGCAGAGTGCAACAGGAAGCCATTTGTCCCCAAACCCTGCTGCCAGGCTTGGATGGCTAATGGAGCTAGAGCTTCTCCGTTTCCTCTCCAAAGAAGCTCCCGGCCATCACAAATAGCACAGAGAACGTGTACTGGATTACCTTGCTAACACCCCCCAAATTCGAAATTCCAAGGCACATCTGGCTGAAAAGAAGCAGATGGGTTGGGTCCCAAAATGTGTTACGTGGCAGATTAAGCACCTTATGATATTAAGACATATCACATGATAAATGGGTTCTGGGGCCAAATAAGTCATGAAATTAAGCATATCTCTTTATTGCTAAGACCCTTCAACGTACTCTAAAGTAAGCAGTGTTTCTCAAATTTAGATAGGGCCTGTCGTCTTTACCTCTCCTATCTCCCATCTCCCAGACTTCATGTTCTATGGAACTTACTTTGAGAATTAATAAAATCACGTTGGCCGGACATCTCTAGGCAGGTGAAAGCTTTGAGTCCCTCAAGGACAGGGCTGGACTTTATTTATGCCTTCCCACTGCTTACACCGGTCACTGCCTGGCACATAGTCAACGTTCAAAAAATGTTTGTCGCATGTGGACTAGGACGTCATGCGTTCAGCTGAGGACAGAAGAGCTTGAGGTCGGGGGAGGCCGGGTAACCCCACCCCGCCAGCGTCATAGGTGCCTTAGCAATAGGGAGGAGGCTGACTTGCCCGAGAATGACATGGGAAACAGGCTGGTGAAGCTTCTCTTTCATGGCGCATTGCCCTTCCTGCGGGCGGCGCCCTCCTGGGCCTCACACCCTGGTTCCTTCCCACCTTCCCCGTGTGCACGCCCACGGGATTTGACTGTCAGCGTCTGTTCACCAAATGCTAAGCTGATGAGGCTTAGATGTTTGCTTAGATGGTTCCGGCCTCTAAGGAATGCAGCTTGAGTGGCGGCAGGCCAGGGGGCAGGGCTCATGTCGAGTAGGATCTTGCCCCCTCTGCTACACATTCTATTTCTCACCCGACTCACTTGTGAGGCTGGCCCTGATGGGGTACCAAAGCCAAACGTTCTCTCCAGCACTTAAAGGAAGCCTTATGGGTCAGCATTCAGAGAGGAAAAGGATGAGGATCCTGGCTTTGAGACATCAGGAAAGAAAAGCACAAACTCAACTTAAAACTGCCCAGTAATGGAGGGGAAAAAAGATAGCAATCACAAGTTCAATCCAGCTCCCAGGGAGCAGGTTTAAAAAGTCTCTCTTCAAGAGCTTTTTTGCAGTGTTACTTTGATTTTTTTTCTCTCTGAGAAATTTATTATTTATTACAAAATGAAAAAATTCCATGAAGCCACTAGGCTTTTTTCCCACTGTCTCTTTTCCCACCTTTATTAAAGAGGGGAGGAAAGTCAAGAAATGCCACAGTGAGATTTTGCATTTGAGCCAATCTGAGCTGCAAGTGAGTCCGGCTGAGGAGATGGTCACCCGGAGGGCTGCTCTCAGCCGGTGAGCGTGGGGCTGGAGGGGGCGCTCACATATGTTCCTTTGCTCCTACGAAGAAGAGGCATCCTCTTGGCTCCTTCCGGGCCTTACCTGCTCCTCCAACTGGAAGAGCAGGCATGAGCTGGGGGGTTAGAAGCAGTGGAGGCCTCTCCATTGAGCACACAGGAGGAGGACACAGAGCTGGAGGCTTAGACTTTCCTGCACTAGACCCTGGTGCTTGGCTGCCATGGGATAAGTAATGATGGCATGAGGCCTCATCACTTCAGGTCAAATTTTACCTCTAAGTAAGTTCGGTCTGGGCTGACTTTGCTACCAAATGAGTTAGGAAACACTTGGGTTTTCAGGGCAGTTTGGATTTCTGAACTACACTTATACTATTATTTCCATGTATAGGTGAGTAAACCAGATCAGAAAGATTAGGGAATTTGGCTCAATCCAGGCATCTGTGACTGGAATCCAACTTGGCCTAGTTCCAGAGCCCATGTGCTTTCTGCTATATCCTGCCTCCTCCCGGCCAAATGGAGATCCTCTGTTTGTGCTTTCCTGTGTTTGGGGAGCAGCCCTTGTGGCTGCAGGACGTCCTAGAGGGGTGTGGATTAGATGATCTTGAAGGTTGTTCCTGACCTTGCATTCCATGATTAAGCAAACGCATGAGCCACTGTCTAAAATGGGGTTTACACCTAAGTGGGCACCTAGGAAGAGAAATCTGTCCCCTGTAGGATCTCTTTTCCAAAATGCAAGTGCCTGGCACCTTTTGGATCAAATGGCATCTGTGAGTCCCCCAGTCCCTCTGTGCTTGAGGGCACTGCTCTGGCTACAGCAAACACGGTCTCAACTGAGACGGGAGACTGGGGCTGGTTAACGCTACACCTGTTGGGGGCACAAAATAGAAAGCACTAACCACACTAAGGCCCCAGAGCTGTAATTAGAGCTCTGATTTCTTCCTTTCTTCTCTGTTTTTCTTTTTTTTTTTTTTGAGGGGTTAGGAATTGGGGAAAGACCCATTAAATTGGAGAAGCTGTGGGTGTAAATTCTCTTCCCAACTATCTTTATTTTGGAGCGTGTTTAAGGATACATATTATATGCATTCATCTCCCCATATATCTCTATGCTTATATCCATTCATAAATAAAATATATAGCTGCTTGGCTAAAATGTATCACTTGTCTGTAAGATTCCTCCCGCAGGTTAATGTCTCCTGCCAGGGGAGCTGCCCCGGTTTGCAGTGACTTTCAATGACCTACTTGTGTGCACTGGTTCAGGCTGCGTTTAACAAGCGGCCCCGCAGATCTGTGCATCTGCACGTATTCCTCATTCTTAGACTTTTTAAGTATTATTTGATTTCATTCTGGCAAAAATCAATAGTATGTGCATAAAGTTAACTTTGCCATCATACCTTTAGATAGGGAAACTGTCATGAACAGATACTTTTGGGAATACCTGGGAAGGAGAGACTAATTCATGCTGTTTATCATTCTATGACTCTCCCGTTATTGGCATAATTGGCATTTTCCTGGCCTTTGGTATCCTCAGTGCTTATGGGAGAGAGGACCTTCAAGATGGAATCCACCTGAGGACTGGGCATTGTGCAAGTTCACTTTCTGTTGTTGAATGTGATCTGAGACTGAGGTTGGCCGTTGTGAATTTTAGTAGGTTAGTGTCAATCACAGGAGCTTATCTGAGTCTTATTTGGCCTGGAATTGGAAATTCCTGAATAATGTGACACTTGAGCACCGGGTAGTCTCAGAATTGGAAGTTGGCTTAATCTCCATGATCAGATTTTAAAATATGATTCCTACAGTATTTACTAATACTGAAGAATTGCATCTTTTAGCAAAAGTCAATATTTGGAATTCCTCTGTGACACTTGCAGGAGGTATACATTGTTAAAATCAAACATTCAATTGGGACCAGAGAGTTAAGAAAATGAAAAATGTTATAAACTTCTTTTCTTATACACATCGGTAAAAACAAATAGAACAAATAAGATGGGATGATGAAAGATAAATTTGTATAAAGTGTTGTAGAATACACTTAGCCAAGTCAAGCACTTGGTGCATTGAGAATAATTCTGTTTCTTGTAAACTAAATTACGAAGTTGGATAAAAAAATCAACGAACTATTATTTATATTTCATTTAATCTAGGTGCTTTAATAATGTCTGTTTGGCCAAATACACTATTGATTTTTCATTGCTGTGGGATTCACTTAACCTCAGGTAAAACTAAAGAAAACCAAACCCAAATTGCCCACCCTCTCTTGTAATTGTTGGTGTTTACAGTGGGAAAGAACATACTGAATTTAGGCAACTGAGGGAGGAAGGGAGAGAGATGTAGGCTTTAGTTTTCTGCCTGCTTTTAACTGACAAACACCGAGACTAGGTGTGAGATGATAGAAAATATATATATTGGTTTCGGTCTCCTCCCCTCCCCGCGCTGGGTTCCTGACGCAGGGCTCCTAAAAGTCTTGTAAATTCCTAAGTTAAGGGCACTAGGAACATCGCTTGTTCTAATGAAGCAACTCCGGGTGGGCTCCTGGAAGGGGGTTGGTCACCAGGAAGACCAAGGCATGATTAGAAGCTGGGAATTTTCGGCTCCACCGCATGCTCCGGAGAGAGGAGAGGGGCTCAAAATGGAGTTAATAATTGGTCATGCCTACATGAGGAAGCCTCCATAAAATCCCAAAAGCAGGGTTTTGGAGAGCTTCCAGGCGTGTGAACACATCCATATCAAGAGTACGATGCACTCCAACTCCACGGAACAGAAGCTTCTGCGCTCGGGACCCTCCCAGAACTCCTCCTTTGTATCTTTCATCGGGCTGGTTGTCTCTATCCTTTATCATATCCTTTAACAAACTGGTAAACATATGTGTTTTCCTGAGCTCTGTTAGCCATTCTAGCAAATAAACTGAACCTGAGGAGGGGGTCATTGGAACCTCTGATCTATAGCTGGTTGGTGAGAAACACAGCCTGGACTTGTAACTGGTGTGGACGGTGGGGGAGGGGCAGTCTTGTGGGACTGAGCCCTTCCCCGTGAGCTCTGACGCTGTCTCCGGGTACACAGTGTTGGAACTGAGTTTAATTGTCGGATATCCAGCTGTGTCTGAGACTTGCTTGTTGTTGTGGGGAAAGCCCCCACACATTTGGTGACCAGAAACGTCAGAAATGCGCTATTCTGTGTAAGTAGCACAGAGGGCTCACAAGAATGAAACACAGTAGGAAAGAACTGGGTTTTCCCACTCAGGAAAGAAAAAAAAAATCTGGGCTTTTCCTTATAGTAGGGTAGGACTCAGATCCTTACTGTGCATTTTGGAAAAGGCAAGACTTTTGCCAAACAAGGTACTCAGTAAGGGCATGACAAGGAAGCAGGGAAATCTAGTGAGGCTGCATCATTTAAAATTAGAAATTCCAGTTTCTATTTCACATTAATTTTTTAAGAAAATTGGCTGGATTCTAAATGGGCTGTCCGAATCCTCATGGAAAAGGAATTCACAGACAAGGCCAGGTGGAGGGGAGGACAGTGGGCAGTAGCCACCCCTAAGCTTCTTGCCCAAGTTTCTCTGACAGGCCTTGTATACCATAACTTCTAATAATTTCTTTACTGAATTCTTATCTTGGCTTTGTAATTTATATGTCAGTGTTTCCATTTTGCACGTGAAGAAACTGAGTGCTCAGAGAGGTTAAGTTACTTGCTTAAGGTCACACAGCTCTTACTTAGCAGGACTGGGATTCCAGCCTTCATGGGACAATGAGTTCTACACATGGCCCATGTAGGAAATAGAATGATGTCTAAAATAACATTATCATGAGGATTAATATTTACAATTTCAATTTGTGTTCATGACTTGTAAAATTTTCATCTGCAAGATAAAGATGCTAATGAGAAGATCATTGAGGTCCTATGTATGATAAAATTTAACAATCTGAGCTGAACTTGGTTTGCAGATAGGTTTTGTTTCTCCTATTGATGGAACACGAAAACGTCTGGTGTTTAAGATTTTTATGAGCTAACATTAAAACAAACAGAAAATCTTATGTAAAAATCTGACTACCTGTTTTTCTTGAACAACCATCAGATCTGGCAATCGAGTCTGCACTCCTGAAAGGTAACAATCAGTTTCTTCTGAGTACCAGCTGTTCACTTTAGATGTCGTCCCCAATTCTCCCGTTGCCACAGTCCCCACCAATCCCTAATGTTCACTGACTGAAGCCATATGTTGATTGCTTTTACTTCTTTTTTTCCCCTCAAACCTGGTAGCTCCCCTTATTTGCACTGCCTGCATTGTCCCTTTAGGCACCTTTACGTAGGTTTCATGATACAGAGAACAGTAAGAGCTAGAAGAATAGAGACTTGCATTCAAGAAACTACCACGTCACTAATCAGTTGTGTGATCTCAGGCTAGCCCATTAACCATTCTGAATCTCAGGTTCCTCTTCTGTTACATGGGCATGATGAATGGTGTGGGAAAGATTAAATAAAATAGTCCATGATATTATGCTCAGTATATGTTAACTGACCCTAAGGCATTCTTGGAAACGTTCTTTAAAGAAATTTTGCCACACCACCAATCCACAGAGGACGCTATTACTGACAGTGTACCCACAGCCTCTCATAACCATCTTCACAGCTAACCTTTCTAACCACTTACACCCTTTTCTAGAGCATTTTCCCTTCCCTTTCATGCCTGCTTGGTTGTGCTTCAGACCATTTTGAACACTATCATAATTACATAGCGGTATCTTTTCATAATATGAAGTGGAACAATTGAGCCAAATGTGCAAAGGCTCCTGTCCTCCACCCCAACACTGCTTCCCATAGCTGCTCTTGGCGCCCTTCTTTGCCTACTGAGAAGTGAGGCCTCTGCACTTTCTGGCACGTGGCTACTATTGTGGATCTTTTGAAGGTCACTCCTGTTTCAAGGGCCCGCAATCATTAATGATATGGCATTGCCCATCGTGTCTGAATGACTTTTTTTTTCCTGATTTTAATCTAAGTGTCAGTTGTGGTGGTGGTATACGCACTTGGAATGGAGCCATGAGAGGTGGCACTTGGAGTCCTGATAGTGACAAGGATATGGTAACCCTTGGGCCGGATGCAGCTTTTCAGAGTCCCAGGCCTGACTTAACCTCAAACAAGAGGGAAAGTGGCCCCTGGAGGCCCTTAGAGAAGTAACTGACCTGCATTTTTGCAAAAGCATAAAATTCAAACCTGAGAGCAGAGAATGGCTTTCTCCTTGCATGAATGAGAAAGGTGAAATAAGACTTTCGTTTTGCCTGCTGAGTTCTCTGCAGGGTTTCTCTGGACCAAGCAGTTGAGAGAGCTTCCCTCGTGGCAGGGTTCAGGCTAACCACTGTGTGTCCACGTTGTGGAAGAACACGAGGACTAGGGACTGGGGGCTCAGAGTTTGTGCCGGGCAGGCACAGGGGCAAACAGTGGGGGAAGGAAGTCTGTTTGGGTTCACAGCCCCACCCCGGCCCTTAGCTAGCTGTGTGTTTCATTCTGTGGTTGAGTTAGCCAGCGTCCTTTTTGTTCTGTGTGTTGGATCATAGCTCAGAGCCTCGTTGCCTTTCATGGCATGAACATGGGCGCTTACTGGGGAGGTGCAGAGGCCGTGGCTCACCAGCACTACCTCCGTGTGCTTCTTTCTCTTGGGAGTTCCTTTCCCGAATTTGAGATGTGGCAAAGAGGTTCCCCGATCCTCTGAAGAGCAAGGCTCAAGGCGGCAACCGGGGCATTGGCAACAAAGGACCTGCTACCTTGAAACAGAAGTTGCCAATTAGGGCTAAGTTTTTAAGTGTTTCAGGTCCTCAAGCACAGGTGGAACTCTTTCTTGGCTGGTTTATTCTTATGTTTTGAGAGCGGCTTCCACAGTGCAGTGAAAACACAGGATACAGGAAAGGGTTGTTGACGTCGGCATCGTGGGGGCTTTGAGGAGGTGGATCTGTCTTGAGAGCTTGCTCTGAGAAATGTGGAAACCAATCATTGCAGATACTGAGTGTCCTAAGCTCTTTGCCTTTCCTACTGGAGAGCAAGGAAGCAGGAGCACAGGCTGTGGGATAGACCCTGGGGCTGCTGTTGCCACTTTGTGATCTTTATGATCTCTCTGAGCCTCAGTTGCCCTATTTCTCAGCCAGGGATCATGGGTCAGCAAAGCATGTGTGCTCGTATCCCTGAGGCTTCATGCCTAGCATGCAGTCCGTGCTCAAGCAATGTCAGGTCTCTTTTCCCTTTCTGATGCCCACGTATTTGCTGTCCTAGCAGAGAGTGGGTTGAAGGCACGGAAAGAGTGTTTAATATTTTATCTGCTATCCATCATTTACTTTCTCTTTTCTAAAGCATTACAGCTCTTTTCTGAGAGGTAAAGAAGGCCCTAAGAAGATTAAATCGGCATGTAAATTTCAGCTTAGTTCAAAGCTAAGCCCCTTAAGAAATCTGTATCTTGCAGAGAAGCTCAAGCCCGGGGGCTATGAGCAAGCGCACTGGCCAGGCCGTCGGGGCTGTTGGCCCTGGCGCACTGGTTCTCAAGCAAGGCGCGGCAGGCTCACCTGGGGGCCTTGTTAAGGCAGCTAGTTGGGTGGGACCTGAACATCTGCATTTCTTACCATTCCTAAATGGTGGTGATGCTCCTGGTCTGGGCACCACACTCGAAGAAACACTGCTTCGTGGGGGGACGCATGCAGGCAGCTGAGGCTCCTGGGCGCTGCGCCCATTTGCGTCTTTAGCTGCCTGACTTTGGGCAAGTTACTTTAGTCTGGGGAGACGCAGTTTCTTTGTCCAATGACAGGCAAAAAGCATAATTTGGAAAAAGTGTAATTTAGGGTAGAGTTTCCTGATCTTTTTTTTTCTGTAGTGGGTTGGGTGGCCACCCCAGGCCCTGCCAGATGATGTGGGGGCTGAGGGGATGAGTATCTTGGCACATCTATAACCCATGCAGGGTATTTGGCATAAAGGCTGGGAGAGTCTGACCAAGTGGTTAAGAGCATGCGTTTTCATGTCCTGAAAATCTGAGGGTAACCCCTCCTTCCGCCTAGTGTGGCCTTGCAGCTGTTCACTTAGGAGTCCGCCTCAGTTTGGTCACCTGTGAAATGGGCACAGTGCTTGTACCTATTTCATGGGTTTGTGGTGGGTATCAAATGATGTAACGCACGTAGAATGCTTGGCCTGCAAAGTACCTTGTACCTAGTTAATGCTAATATAGACTAGATATTATTATTAGCTGTTATTATTTCTATTTCTACAATTCTGCGGTTCATTCCTTGTGCCTATCCTGTATCTTATTGGAGGAAGGGGATAAACCTTCACTGTTTAGGAATGTTAAAAGTTAAAAAAATTTGTTTGAAGGGGGGAGTGCTCTAAAACAGTGCTTCTCACTCTTTAATATGCACCCAAGTCGTCTGAGGAACTTGTTAAAATGCAGGTTCTATTTTCCTTTGGTCTGGGGTTGGGCCTGAGATTCTGCATTTCTAAACGGCTCTCAGGTGATGCCCGGTCCTCAGAGAGGCACTTTGAGTAGCAAGACTCTCCAGCAGTTCCCAGCAGAACCTGGTTGCCCACTGGAATCATTTGGGGATCTTCCCACAACCCCAGGCCATACCCCAAACCAATTAAGTCACAGTGTCTGCTGGGTAGGATACCACGGTGGTTGAAGCTCCCCAGGGAATCCCAACGTGCAAAGTTTGGACAGTATGGTTCTCAAAGTTGGCTGCATATTGGAGAAATTAAACAACAACAACAACAACAACAACAAAAACCAACACTATTTGGGTCCCACTTCCAGATATCCTGACTTGGTCTGGCTGAGGCTGGAGCATTAGAGTTTTTTAAAGTTCTCAGATGATTCTATAAGCAGCAAAGTTTGAGAACCTCTCTCTGAAGTCCAAAGCACTCTTTAGTAAGGCACAGGGAGAAATTGGGTTGATTCATATTCCAGAAGCTTGAAATAATCAATTTCCCTTCAGATGGACCCCCTTTCCCCTAGGAGATTTGCACTGAAATATGGCCAAAATAAGAACATTTCTTACCCTTATTTTAAAGGCAAAAACCTGCTTAACATCTGCATACAGGAAGCTGTGTTGTCTAGTAGCTCAGAAATAGGCCCGAGAGAGCATTCAGCCCCTAATCCCCTTCACCGCTGTCTTCAGTATGACCTTGGGAAATCTTTCCGTGTTCATTTTCCATATTTCCTCATTTGCAAAACCTGGCTAATCCCACAAAATGACCGCAGGACTGGTGTATGGTCAGATGTGACTTCAGAAACAGTCCTGCTGCAAGTCTCCTAAATTGTTCGGATCTGCTGACTAACTTTGGGCATTTATGCAAATGCATACTTTGTGTGTCTTGAGAAAATCTGTCACATTTAAACTCTAGTCTTCTATCGCTTTCCCTCTTTTAATGGTACCGATCGTTTCCTGTTCTATTCACACAGGTTTAGGCTTAATGCACCCTAGAAATTCACAGAAATCAGCACAAAAGCAGAAATGGGTTTTTAAAAGCCGTGCAGAGAAGACTGGCCGTGCAGGGTTGGTCTTCTTCTCCATCCCCCAGGGGAAATGTCCCTCACTTGTCCACTCGGTCCACTTGGTGCCCTAGCCCACACTTCTTCTGGTTGATCACCGAGACTTCAGCCTTCTGACAGGGGCTCATACAGCTTTGTGTCCCTAGCACTCAGTGCACTGCCCAGGATGGGCTGAAGAGATGCCTAGTGGACAAGTGAATGAAGTGGCAGAAAGAAGTAACATAAGACAGCACAGAGGAGCCAGAGGCTTCCAGAAAACAGAAAGGGAACGCCATTCAAGCCCAAAAGGAGGAAATAAAGGATTGATACTAAAAATAGTAAAGGGAATGAAGTATAGGGGCGAAAAAGCCCAATGAAGGAGAGGCAGGAAAGGCCAGGAGGTCTGAGTGAGGTTTGCGTGGAAGAGGGAGAATAAGAAGGCCCCTGGAAGAGCCAGAGAGAACATGAAAAATGACAGGGAGGAAGCAGCGAGGGCAGTGACTGAGGGGAGTGGAAGGGAGAGGGAAACAGGAGAAGCAGGGGAGAAGGGGGCAGGGAGAGAGGGAGAGCTGTCACAGGGGACACAGCCTCCAGGGGAGGCAGGGCGGGAGAGTGGGTCTTTCTCCCTACCGAGGACAGCCCACTGTGGCTCTGGCCCGAGATAGACAGAGCTGGAGGGAAAAGCCAAACTGGTACAAGTGAAGTGGGTCACTGTCAGGGATTATCACGTTTTCTGGAATTGGATGTTTTCAAATTGCATAATCCTCCTTGTTCTCAATTATCCTCCACAAGAGAGCCGAGTCCCTCCTGTGGTACAAATCCACCTCAGCTGAGCCCCAGACATCCACTACTCACACCACAGACAACTCCTTGGCAGCCTTTCCCGCCCTCCCTTTCTACCACATCCTGCCCTTCCCCCACAGGCCACAACTGCATCTCCAGGCATTTCCCTTCCCGACTTCCATGCATTACCATCTAGGCCTCCTTCCTGTTCCTCCAGGGCCCCTGCCCCCCCCCCCCATCCACAGCCTTTGTGCAGATTAGAGAAAGGGGTCCATGAGGGTTTTGGGCAGATGAATTAGAGAAAGGTACAGGCAAGATAAAACAAGACGGGTACCACAGAGCCAGAGATTCTAACAAAAGCTCTCTCTGTGTGTGATGGGGGTAGACGCTTGGGTAGAGCCGTGTTTGGGGAAAGTGTCTCATAGAAAGTGATATTTGAACTGACTTTTCAAAGATGAACAAATATTTTCCCTGTTCCAGGTGTTTGTTTTGGAGTGGGGGGAAGAGGAATGAGGGTAGAGGTCTTCTGCAGGGTACGGACAGCAGGTACAAAGGAGCAGAGGTAGGAAAAGTTAAGATACTCAATATTGCTGGAGTGTTCACATAAAAGGAGGTTAAGAGGAGACCCAGTGATGGTATAAAGTTAGAACAGGTAGGAAGGGCCACGTCATGAAGGATCTTGAATGCCAGGCTCAGAACCAGATGTCACCTTATAGGAAATAGGGAGTGCCTGGCTTTAAGTAGGGATAAGACATGAGCTTTGCATTTGAGAATGATTGCTTTGGAAAGGTATTATTCATTGCAAACTCACCCTTAAAGAGGTATTTATAAATGACCTGTTCTGTGTCCCACAGTTAATGGCAGAACCAGAATTTGACTCCAGTTGGTTGTGCTGAACCGAAGTCTCTTCGCCCACACCTCAGGTCTGAGTGACCTCTGTGGGATTTCCCCTGCAGAACTTGCTAGGCCCATCTCACCTCACTCAAGAGCCAAAAAGGACTAGATTCAGACCAGCACAAATATTGTTCCTTAGGCCTCCAAAAAAGTGATTAAAAAACCCCCCATAGTTCCTTCATTTCTTAACAGAGGACTTTATTCATACCAGGTTAGATCTTTACAAAGCTAAACCAAAAGGTTCCATTGGACATGCATTGGCATTGAGCTCAGAAAAGATGCCTATTGTCAGCTGAAAGAGGGAAAGCAGGAACTGGGGGGAAGGGGGCACAGCCATCTCTAAGATCCCCACAGGAAGACTGTAACCACAGTTCATTCTTAGTGACCCACTGCAATGGTGGATTTGGAAGCCAAGTTATATGCACTTGTTTTGGTCTGTTCCTTCAACATAACTTCATACTAGGTCTGTTTATGATAACAAAATGGAATTTCTTCTGTGTTTTTCACTGTTTCCTGTCTCCTACACAGGTGAGATTTCTATTAAACAGAGAGATGGCCTCAGGGAGAAGAGGGATGAGAAAGAGTCTTGAAAATCCAATTGATGGGGTTGATCTTGTGACTCTCTGGTTGTTGGAGCCATTCAAGGCCCCCACCCACCCCGCCTTAACGGCCACACCTGAGAAGTGCCTTTGTTTTCACTCCAGCAGGGAGGAATACTTGAGTTAAGGGGGGGTACACCACATGTCTAAGCCATGAAACTGACAGGAACCCGAAGTCTCTTAATTACCTAGAGTTTTATAAGAGAGGCACTTGGGATAAGGGGATGTTTATGCCTGTTTACACTTGGCTTCAACTTGGTGACATTCAGACCTTAGTCAAGAACTTGGTTTCAAGTTGACAGACTTGATAAAAGTCCAGCCAAGACTGTCTCATAACTGAGACACCCAAGGTCTATCTTCAGAGAAGCCAATAAATTACTATTATCACTGCTGATAAGGTGGAGACTCTCTGAGGTTTCTCTCAACGAAGAAAATATGAATCATGACTCTTCCCAAAATGTTCCCTTAGACATTCAAAATCCATTGCTTATTAGTAATTTTTTAAAAAAGGTTGGTTTAATATCCTCTCCTTCTTTCTAGAGCATTCCTATTAAAAATTAAGTCTGGTGGCATTAAACATCTTAGTTTCAACACCCAGATCTTTCTAAAGGTTGACCGTGTATCTGCAAGCCAAGGTGAAAAGCATCTCCACGCTTAGGCCACAATTCCACACCAAATTCCCCCTTACACACACACACACACACACACACACACACACACACACACACACACTCACTTTGGCCTTCTAGCTCCTCCTGCTGGTAACTGCTCAGCTCTGCTTTTAACTTTATAACCCCAGGTCAACCATTGATTTGGGTCTATGAATAATAACTTTAGAGAATATTTTATATCTTTATCTGATCCTGGGCCAGATGTCAAGATGAGAAATAATTTGGGGATTAAGAAAAAGATTCCCCTTTCCTTTGCTCAGGTAGTGACCAGAAAAAGTCACAGCTTTTGTATCAATACCTGTGTGTTCAAGATTCCTAACCGCCAGCTGATGTGTGCCCTCTGGGTAGACTGGGGAAGGGACAACTGAGGGCAATTGTTTGAGAAGCTCCATAGGTTTCTCACCATGTTCTAGCGGGTGACCTCTGTTCCCTCTTCTAAACCTCTCACTGAATCACAATTACTTGGTTGGGCTGTACCAGCGACTGGTGGTGATGATGATAGCAGTAGATGTACTGAGCGCTAAGCACTTTATATTCACTATCTCATTTCTTCTTGACAGCCATATAAGGTAGGCAATACCATTTTATAGCTGAGAAACTGAGGTTCAGAGAAATTAAGTCTATTTCCCAGAGTCACACATCTCGTAAGTGGTGGAAACCATGACTTGAACTGGGTCTATCTGATCTTAAAGTGCTGAAGGCAATTTTGTTGCTTTGATAAAAGTTCACAACCACTTGGGTTTCACTCTCTTTATGACAGCAATGCTGGGGGAGAGCAAATGGATAGGAAGAGAAAGTCTAGGGAAGAGGCTGCCAGTGAAAATATAAATACTATAGTGTGGAATGCTCTCAAGGAAATGTTTTGGCAAATTTGACACAACTGGTTAATGAAGGTCAATTCTATTTAAAAGCCTCTGATCAAAACTCACTGCCCATCACCTCATAAAAAAAATAAATAATTGAAGATAAAATGTATGTCTTTAACCAGAAGTAGGCTGGCAGGAAACAGTTCAAGCCACACAACTGTCTCCTCGGCTTCTTCTTGGCCTCTCTCAATTTCTCAGCTGTCAAGTGGTGGTGAAGAATGTTTGCTATTTGTCAAGTTCATATTTATCTGAGAATGGACCGAAAAGTCTCAGAAAACCTCCTTTTGTGGATTTATTCTAATCAGCAATTTAATTAGATTATGAACATTTGTTTTTTTTCTCTTTGTGAGTATGATCTAAAAAATCATAAAAATGGAATTCCTTAAAATAACATTCTAAAATGTGACAGTGACAAATATGGACATTGTTTTCCTTACTGTCTCACTCTAGCCTTACTTTCTTCCTGAAGGATTCAAATGCGCCTCAGAAGCACCATCGGGGGGCTGTGGGGGGGGTAGTAGGAGCACTGAACAGGAAGGAAGTGGTTTGTTGGCAGAAGACTGAGGGCTCCCCAGAAGACCTGGCCACCTCTGCCATTACTTCAGCACCCTCCGGCTTCCAGTTAAGACCCCAGGACACCAGAATCTTCTGGCTGGGGTGATGCCATGGCCTGATCCCCCTGCTTGCCCTCTGTCCGCCCACACTTTCCCTACACTTCAGGTGAGTGATGATTCTAAAATATGAATATTATGCCGGAGGCTTCCTTAGCATAGGACTTAGCTCTGGAACCTGGTAATCCTGGCTCCTGCACTGTCTGGTCTCTGCTCCTCCCCACCTTGTCTTTCCCTGTTCCTTTCTCAAATATGCTTTCCTCTTTCTTCCTCCCTCTCTTTTCTCCTGACCTGCAAACACAAACATGCTGATTCTTCCCCTGATTATATCTCTGCTCCCTTCAGGTATCAGAGCAATCTCACTTCCTCAAGGGGGTCCTCCCTTCTCTCTATCCAAAGATGTTGACCTGTTTTCCCCTTTCCGCTTCTAGAATACTTATAGGTATATAGTTTGTTCTTTCTAGCAAGTAACTCAGGGTCTAGGCTGAGAATGGCTGGTATAGGTTCCAGAGAGCAGACTACGCACAACTTTTCCCAACTCTGCATTCAGCGACCTCACATTAGTGGACTGACATCAGCCCACGGTGGGAGGATTTATACCACAGAAATTAGCACATGCTACAAAGCAGTTTTTAACTTTTCCCCCCAGATAGCTGGTTGTTAAACATTTATGAGCACACCACTGGTTATTCCCACAAGAGCTGAAGGTATCCCAGTTCCTCCCACAGAGCTGGCTCATAATAGGATTCTATAAATATTTATGGAATTAAATAAACATAAATTGAGACTTTCAGTGTGGCCATACTAAACCGTGCACTATATATATAATCTCTCATCTTGACAGTGATCTCATGAAGCTAGTATTGCATCCCTTATTTTTTGAATGAGGACATTTAGACTCAGCAAAGTGATTTGCCCAATGTCATGGAATGAGTGAGCTGAAGATCCCTCGAGCCTGTACCCTGGGGCGCTGCTCTAGCCTGTTGCCTTCTGCTCTTGGCTGTCTGCACGCATGCTGTCTTCAGCCTGGCTTGGGTCTCTAAATATGGACTGCAGCCTTTCTTTTCTCAAGCAGATTTGTCTTTCTGTATTCGTTTGCCTGGTCCCTAGTCTCACAATCATAGCCCACCCTCTGCCTGGATCAAGTGTCCAGCCTGCCCTCTGGATGGGCCCTGCCTTTGGGGACTGGCATGTGGCCCAGCAGGTAGAGAACATGGAACAACAGATGAAGGCTGGGAAGCTTCTGGAGCCCCATGCCTAGAACTCAGCAGTAGGGTAACCAACTCATTCTGGTTTACCTGAAATCAGGCAAACCAGGCATAATTGATAAATTATTAAGAATTTCAAGTTGGTGTCCACAGAACGTGGGGCCCTTCTGAATGGGGGTCTCCCTGTGCCTCCAATGCTCTCAAGTCCATGAAGCTGGCCCTGGAGATAAATGATAACACCAATCATTCAAAGTTGTGAGGATTCAGTGGTCCAAAGCATCAACAGTATTGAGCACAATGCCTGGTCCAGGGCTGATGTTCAGAAGATGGTGGTGATTGTTTCTGAGGTCTGATCCTGCTTCCTCCTGGCTTGCTCAGCCTCTCCCAGAACAGACACCTGAATTCTTACCTTGACAGTAACGGGAATTCAGTAATCTTTTGTAAGTCACTTCAGCTTCTCTAGGCTCAGATTTTTTTCCCTCTATAAAACATGGGGATTGCAGGAAATCTCTAAAGAGCTTACCAGCTCTAAATCTGTTTCGGCCAACTCCGTGACATTTATACATATGAGCAAAGTCTTAATGTTCTTTTGAAAGCAGTTTCTCCCTCCCTGGGTTTGCTGAGATTCTCTTTGGCCTTCAAGTTCATTCATATCAAAGAGTTTCTCCCTCCAACCTTGAATAAACCGAGCATTCTTAAATTATTTCTAAAGTTCGTCTGATTCAAAAGCCAACCCATTTTACACCTGAGCAGTCTAAGGCTTGGGGCAGCTGAACACCTTGCCTGGAGCCATGTAATGAGATGGAGAAGTGTAGGAATCAAACCCGAGTTCTCCACAGTATTATGTTTCTTTCCTGCCTAAGGAAACACCAGAGGGTACCTTTATAATTGTACTTTGCCATTATTCTTTCCTAAAAAATTTCTTATAAAAATAAAGAGAAAGTAGAAAAGAAAAAAAAGTAACTTTCCATTTGGGCTCAGATTTTTTTTTCAAGTATGTCCCCATTTTTCTCAAACCCTGGACACCCGACCTAGGCTCAGGTTCATGATTTCTCCAGTAGTTTCTATTTAGTAAGGACAAGGGTTTCCTCTCTTCCCATTTGAGTGTAGCATTCTCAGACCCTCTCACAATGTTTCTATGCTTTAGAAAGAACAAGCAGATGTTCCTTTAATGGCAAATCTTCTTAACCTTTTGCTACCTCCTATCACAACTGGTCTTTAGGGGATATGTAATCATTCCCTTAAAAGAAAAGGTTGGAAGGAGGGAAGGAATGTTCTCAGCCATTTCTTGGGTCTTGTCCATGTGAACTCCCTCGAGACCTCTCCATGGGCATCTGATCATATGCCTGGTGGTTGGAAATTTTTGAGCTTTTCCCAAGGATGAGAATTAAAGAAAAAAAAAAAGTCTCTGTCTCTGGAAATCCTGCTGTTTCCTAAAATCATTCTCACCCTCATTCGTGCTGGTCCTTTCACCAAAGGATCCCTGGCTGACAATGGATCCAGCTTACTTTTTGAGTGATTTATTTTTAAATTTAATGTTGTACTTTTCACATGACCTGGCTCAGGGCCAGACAAAACATGTATTGTTTCCGTGGGAGTGAAGACTGTAATTTTATGCTCTTCTCTTAGTTTAATCCAACCTTCTTCTGCTGCAATGCTACTCAACTGACAGATGCTTCAGAGTCAACTGGAAACAGTTTTTTTGGTGTCACCCTCAGCATTCATTGAAATTTAGGGCAACATGCCATTCTCTCCATTTCAAACAGCTTAGAAAGGAAGTCCAAAGTCTCAAATTCTAAGGAACTATGATTTGCCAACCAGTTTGAGTCTGCCTGTCAATGAGGTTTGTAAACTAAGGACAATCTCCAGTGGGCACTTTCTTCCTTTTCTATTGTGTTGTGTAATAATCTCTTTTCTAGAAGAAAGTCCCATAAATCTGGGGCTGCTATGAATTTTTAACTGGTATCAGGTCACATGAGAGCTTAAAGAAGCTCGGAGTGAAATGTGGGGGTGGAGAGGCCTTTATAAAACAAAACTGGAAAGTCTTACGCTTTAAAAAAAAAAGCCTTAATTTAGAATCTAGGTTTGCACCTACTTCAGAATTGGATACTTTCTGCTTCCTGCCCACCGTCCTGACACGGGGATGCTTCCTAGAGATCGCAGAGATTGGAGAGTTGCAGAGATCTAGTTGTAGTTGTGTAGGTGGCTGGAGCATTCCCTAGAGGGACAAGAAAGCTAGTGGGCAAAATCCTGTGGGTGCAGAGAGGACAGTGATGAGAAATGGTGTATCCAGGAGAATTTGTGCCGTGGGGCCCCTCACATGCTCACTAATAACACGGGTGATCATAATTTTCATGAAAGAGAATCAAAACAAAAATTTAAGTTCCAGAAAATTATTCTGGGCCTAAAATCCTTCAGGGCTAAGAACATCCTTAAGTCATACTGGATTGTTCATTCGGGAGGATGTCGGATGTCCTTAGGCCTCTCATTTCAGAGATCAGGAAATGGGTGCCTAGAAAGGTTAAGTGAGCTGCCGAGGTTGTAAAGGGGAAGACTCTCGGTATAAACAACTTGATTTCCAAAGAACCTTTCCCATCCAGTTCAGCCAGGATGAGAAGGGCCTCTTACCTACCCCACGCAGTCTGTGGGAGATGGTGGTCTTTTCTGTAAAGGCAAGTCCATTGTGCGCTAATCGGCCTTGTCCATTGCGGTCAGGCCTGGTCTTAGCTGCCCAGCATCTTTCTCTCGTGTAGGAGGGTTTGTACTTTCTCAGGAAAGCGACGGATGTCTCAGTGAGCAGAAAACAGTAAAATACCCCTGATAGCCAGAAACCAAAATGAATATGCCCTGATGGTCCAGATTTTGATAATTTGAGTCTACCTAGGGAAGATGTTATGTGACTGGTGAAGTGACCTGGCATATGATTCTGGTATGGGAGCATAAATATTCTGCATTAATAAACTGATGTGCCTGCCTTCCCTACTGGTTATGACCCTCTCTTTTGGTTAGTTGGGAAATTTGATGGAATAGAACCATGTAAATATCATGCTTTATCATACATTTATCTAGCACTTAGTTAATGAGGACACAACATCTCATGCATTCCAAATGTCTGCTGTGTGAAGCATGTGTTTCCATTTTGACAGATAAAGAAATTAAAAACACAGGGAAGAAAGACTTGCTCAGGAGATCAGGACGTGGCAGATGGGGGGTTTGACCCTAGGACTTCTCATTCCAATTCAAAACCCTATTGCCACCATTATCATAATTCAATTTTCAGGTTGTGAGAAATTCTTCTCTAGGACCCAGGTGGAATTTACTCCTGGGCAGGTTAAGTGCTTCAACTATCAATAACCACACATTTTGCCTTGCAGAACTAAACAACAGTAACGAGGAGAATTAGGCCTAAATCAAGTTGTATTGAAGCAGGTGATATGTCGGATCTTACTACATAAGATAAAAATATTGGGAAAAATGTCTTTTCTGATTGTGTCGACAATGGTGGGGAGAGGACCTATGTTGCGAATGTTCTTCTGTCTCTGCCTACTGCTCTGGCTGACTTAGCTCCCCTGTGTACTAAATACCAACCCTAAACATCATGAGATTGAAGCGGAAGGATTGCCATTCCATACTTTAGTTTCTTTGAGATCCTTCTAAGTTCGGCTTTTGAAAACAATTTGAAAATGCATCACACTTCCCCTACTCGAGGGGGAAACATGAAATGAGCTAGTCCTTCTGAGGGATGAGACATATTATTCTACTTGTCTATCAGAAGGTAAAACAAAGCAGTAAGCCCCGATCTTCAGGGAGGAACAGAGTCTGAATGCTGACAATTTGGTCTGTTAAATCTTTTTGAAGTTACAGAGCATCAAAACACCCTAGGAAAATACTCAGTTGCCCTCTCACAATGTCAGAGGATATGGTGTAACCTACTTCTGTCACTTGCTGAACAGGAACTGATGATGTGTGGGTGTGCGGGTAGGGGGTGTGGATGGTAGAAAATGCCCTGCAGCAAGCTCCATCCAGTAGCAAGTCAAAGGAGCAGGAATGCACTTTGGAGGAAAACAGAAATGGTTGCCAAAAAGTTGACCCTCAATTGTAATGTCACAAAAGCACATCTACGAAAGGTCTCGCCTTGCTGTTTTCAGAAGCATGAGCATTTGTCTAGAATGAGGCTGTTCTCAAATCTTCGCTCCAGCCTCCATCTGACAATCTCTGAATCTGTCCCGAAGGCAAGAAGGAGGTAAGCTGCTTGATGTCACACCAGAGCAATAAGCATGGTCTTTCCGAACGGGGTACCGGGCCGGGGGGTGGGGTAGGGCCCAGGGGAGTCAGCTATCTCTTCCCTCATCCTGCTTTTCTGTTTGGTAGATGAAAACCTATCCTGCCTTACACAGCTGACGGAGAAGTAATATTCTACACCTTCCTTCAGGTTATTCTTTCCTTGGAGCAGCAACTCCAGGTTCCTAGCAGGTCTTCTCACTCTTGAAACTGAGTCCCTCATGTTACATCGTCCTTCAGCATGGCTGCTTGCTATTTTCCAATAATATCAGTCATTTGGAGACTGACATCATCTGCCTCACGCTTCTGACCATTGCTCAGACCAAGACGGCAGCTTGTGGTCCGTGATAACCCCTGCTCTGCTGACTCAGATAATTACCCAATCTTCCATCCCAGAGAACATGCTCCTTTCAAATACCCTCCTTCAATTCATTCTCTGGGCAAGAGAGCTAACTAATTCATCTTATTCTTTGTTGATGAAGCTAGTAATATTACAAAAGAAACAGAACAAAGGTTGAGGAGGTTAAAAAAAAAACTGAAAAACTAGAATTAATCTTCTACTGTGGACTGAGCACCGTACCAAGGTCTTCCACATGGACCCTCACAGTTAAGCCTCAGGATGGCCCTTCAAGGTAGGTTTGGCTGTTGCTGTTTTTTTCAGGTGGAGCAATGGAGCCTCGGGTCCACTGTGAATAGAAGAGCTGCAGTTAAGTGTCTTGCTGATTCTAAGGCCACACGGCTCCTCATGGAGGGCAAGGAGTGCCCAGTGATGGGGAAGGGCTCCATCCCAAAGATTAAATCCTATGCCTGCCTCTTCTTCTGGTGGTTGTTGCTCCCCCAGTACCCAAAGAATGTAGCTTATAATTCACGGAACACACCCAGGGAGCCGCCGGTTTGAGACTGAAAGAGTAATCTGAGCTACAGCCCTGCTCAATCCTGGCAGCCACAACGGCCAGAAACGCTGCTTCTTGTGGTAAGAGTTCTTCAGGCTCTCTCACCAGAATGTCAACAGTTCCATTTTTCCCCGGATTCTCCTAAAATGTTCCAAGTGTTATTCTCATTCTGCAGATAGAGAAACCCATGTCCTGAGAGCAATGAAGTAGGGAAAGGTCACCATTTTTTGACTGCTCGGCTTTTAGGAAACATGTAGGTTTCTTGTTCCCTTCTGGGCCGGGGTAAGGCAGCATATCTCTCTTCTCCTAGACTGTTCTACAGAAAGGTCCTGGCTGTGCTNCTTCCTTCTTGTTTCCTTCTGGGCCGGGGTAAGGCAGCATATCTCTCTTCTCCTAGACTGTTCTACAGAAAGGTCCTGGCTGTGCTGCTGGCCTTCAGAGTGGGAAGTGCTGCAGCAGAGAACAGGGAGGCAGAGAAGGGCATGTTCCCCGTTGATTCCACATGGGTGGAACCCATCCCCAAGGAGTGACTGTGCAGGGCCCAGGTGTGGAGCTGACCAGCCTGCCAAGACCCGTCTCTTTGTAGGACCGAGAATGTGGGTGGGGTGGAGAGGGAATTCAGTGACCTCGTCCTTGTGCCCACCTCCATCATAGCACTTAACTCCCTCAGTTATGACCTTTAAAACCTGGACTGTGAGCTTCTTGAGAACAGGGTCTCACGTCCAGCCTTAGCAGGCAGCATAGTTTGTTGCATGTAGTACCTTTTCAGTAAGAATATATCGGACAAATGGAGGGAGAAACATGGCTGCCTCCTGTAGATCGTGCTTCTCGCTCTTACTGCTGAGATGCTGAGCTGCTCTGTTCCACGAGACGTCAGGATCCCACGCTCCNAACAAATGGAGGGAGAAACATGGCTGCCTCCTGTAAATCGTGCTTCTCGCTCTTACTGCTGAGATGCTGAGCTGCTCTGTTCCACGAGACGTCAGGATCCCACGCTCCCACTGCTCACCAGCCTCTCCTCACATTGTGCTGGACTTCTCCCTCTGACCTGTCCCCACATCGGGGCTGACCCCAGGGAAAAGAAATAAGGAACCTGGCAGACAGAACCACATGAATGAGCATTATGAGTAGGGTTGGGGGTGGGGAGAGACTGGTTTGAATTAGAGTTTTCCGGGGTTTGAAGGGGGGACTGTGTGAGTGACACACAGCAGCTGTTTCCACTTAAAATTGATTAGCAAGTATCACTACAAATGAACTCAGAATTTAAAACAAAACTCCATGGAAACGAATCATTCTAAATCATTCTAAACTGGTCGAAGGAAAGAATTTCTCCAGCTGAAGACCAAAAAGCTCTCCTTTAGTCCTGCTTTTCCCCACCGGCCAGCCAGCCCTCCTGGAAGCTGCAGTCCCCCACATCACAGTGATGAAATGCATCCCAATTCTTTCCTGCTGGCTGCTCGGCCCTCATTTTAACTGGCCCCGAGCAAATGCCCCAGCACTGTCTGCAAGGCTGGAAGTAAAACGCCGCCCCAGACAGAGGCAGCCAGGCTACCTTTCCTTTGCTTTGGGGCAAGAGGGACATTCTTGGAGACTGACCTCGGAGCAGCCCCTGGGACTCTCAGAATTGGTCTCTCATGGCACTCAAAAGTGAGTAGCTGATAGGCTGGTGGGCAGTACTATTTCCATTAGCCTTTTAGCACCTGAAAAGTTAAATATAAAATACTGTTTGGTTTCCAAAATGTTCTCATTAGAGAATTAAGAGTTTAATTCACAGAAACAAGTAACCCCAAGGTGTGATACTCAAGGAAATTTCAGAGCGTCCTGTGGTTATTAATGACCATACGATGAGCAGTCTTAGTAGAAAGCCTGATAGAGGAGGCAAATCAAATAAAGAAAATCAATTTTTGAGAATAAATTAAATTTAAAGTGCGTCAGCTATAGGCCTCAGCAAAGACAAGTTATAGTACATCTTCTGGTCATCTAACTAATGGAAGTCACATTTTATTCCCATTATACTGGGCACATATTACCAAGCTCTGATCTCTCTAAAATTAGATCTTTGCAAAGATATAGTTGGCTCATCCTGACAGGGCTGATGGGTGGTGAAAGCCTCCAGCAGCAACACACTCCATCTGGGAAGATTCTGTTCTATTCAGCTCTATAAAGCATCTTTGTGTTTCAAGCGTTGATGGATTGCTACATGGCACAAAACAAAACTTAGTGGTCCATTCTCTTTCCACTGCTGCTTAGCACACAGAGTAAGTACATGGCTGGCCCTAGCCAAACATCCATTGAAATTGAAAGATGCCGCTTAGTCACTTTCCTACCTAGTTTTGTTCAAAACCATGTGTAAGAATCACGGTGCAAGAACCATAAGAGAAAAAAGACCCAGGGGGTTGCCTGTCCTTTGGTCAAGGAGACTTGATGACACCTACTTATTGTCTATACCAATTTTAGGTTTTTACATTATCTTCTTTAATTGGAAGAAGTCCCACTTGGGCAAAGTTAAAATAAACTGAGTGTTTAACGCTTCCCTGGCGTTATACTAAAGTGTGCATTACTTGTGTACTTGTGTACTTGTAGAATGAACGTGATCCCTTGGCCCTATGCTGTGGAAGGTACTGGAGAAGACAGAGTCTTGGATCTAGGTAGAGAGAAAAGAACTCCAAATGGCAGCCAGGAAGGGTTGTTGGCTGGTGAAAAGAAATCAGGAGGCAGAGACACCAAAAGGTCCCCTTGCCCAAAGCTATATCTAGAGGGTTCTAGGATATGTCTCTCAGTTTCTGAGTAGGCGAGGTTGGATTATTTTTGGCTGAGGAAGTAAAAATTGAGAGATGTTGGGTTTGGGGAGTTGGAGGGTTTGAAGCTAAGCTATGAGGAGGAGGAAATGATGTATTACTGAAATTAAGTGAAAACATCCCCCACCCCCATCTTTAGAGATCGAAAACCGCTTGCCACTCACAAGACCACAAATTTGATCCGTGGGCAAAGGGGGTAGGTGACCAGCTTTGTTTTACTGATTAGTCCACCCAACTTTTATGATGTGCAATTACTACATGTCAGGAGCTTATTAGCCAACACGGATAGAAATTTAACTATGACATAGTCTCTGCCTTCAGAGCTGCTCCTGTTTTAGTGGGAGACAGAAAGTAAACAGGCAACTTTTGTTCCTTGTGTTCAGTGCTCTGAGAGGAGATAGGAATCTCTGGGAGTATATGGGAAAGCACTTATCACAAAATAGGAGAGGCAAAAGGACGCCTCCTACATTGCAGAGCTTCTCATAAGAGCAGGTCTGCAGCAAAGTGCCAATCAGACAGACAATGTTCCATGCAGCGACTGCCTTGGAGATGTGCCTTTAAGACTGCATGACGTTGGTACCGCATGATATTAAGAAAATACTTGGTTTCACTCCTCTGCCTTGGGTCTGCAATCTCTGCCGCTCTACCTTGTCTTCATTCTGCCTCACATTACATCCAGGTGGAAGATCTGGGTTCTTTCCCTCTGTAG
>NC_048223.1:5865264-5894321 GCF_002007445.2 Ailuropoda melanoleuca | reverse complement strand
CTAGGGCTTTTTGTACTCTACCATGCTGCCTCTGAAAGCAATGTCTTTGTTCAGGATTCAAAAACACACATCCTTCAAGACCTCTTCAATATGTCAAATGTCTTTTGCTAAACAATCTTTAGAAATGCAAAACCATCATGTGGAATTCATTCATTTATGAACCAATACACTTTCTACATGTTTGGGCATGACATTTCCTACATATTTAAAATGACAGTATGGGTCAGAGAGAGACAAGCTAATTTCAAAATTATTGTTAAATACAGTTACTCTTACTTTAAGATGAACAATTCTGGATCATTTTAAGCCATAGGGATACCATCCACTACCTGGGGCTGTGTACAATAGTTGTGGTCATCAAATTCAATTATATGTTAGTTGTCTGAAACTCAGAGCACATTTAACCTAAGAAACAGTATTATAATTTGCCATTGGCTTCTTAGACTAGCACAGAAAAGCTGACTTCATCTAAAATGTGGCTAAATTACTATATATCTGAATGAAATGCTAGAGCACAGTATTGTCACAATGCTAACAATTAAAATTTTAAAAATACTAAAACTGAAAGGGATGGTTCTTTTTTTTCTTTTTTAAAGATTTTATTTATTTGACACAGAGGGAGAGAGAGCACAAACAGGGGGAGCAGCAGGCAGAGGAAGAAGCAGGCTCCCCACTGAGCAGCGAGCCCAATTCAGACCTCGATCCCAGGACCCTGGAATCATGACCTGAGCCGAAGGCAGCTGCTTAATGACTGAGCCACCCAGGCACCCCAGGGATGGTTCTTAAACAGGAATATTTGGTGGTGGGAGATGGGAATGTAAATGAAAGTGTGTGGCCATTCCAGAGGAACTCTGGAGATAGTGCCAAGGGCCATAGTGGTTGATGATTTGAGTTCTTTATTTAACTTGATTTCATATCAAAATGCGTAACTTTGAAATTACATTGAAATTACACTAAAGATTTATGAAAGGAGTAAATTATAAGACCACGGAATCTTAAAAGGCAGAAAAGATTTGGATAAATATCTTAAAGACATATGTAATAGGAGAAGACTTCCATGGAGCAGGAGGTATTCTCTTCAGAGGAGACTCAAATAGCCTCCAAGCTCAGAAAGACATTGTGTCTGTGCCTGAAGGACTGCAGTGGAACAGCTGCACCAGACTGCATGTAACTTCATCCTTTCTCCCCAAGAGGGAGAGATTGGCATCAGAGACAGCCTGAGAGTCTCTTAGAAGGTAATGCCTACTAAAGATTAGCACACAGACATGAGTGATAAAGTACATATGAAAACTTACCACCGGGACACCTGGGTGGCTCAGTCGTTAAGTGTCTGCCTTNAATAATGGGACAAAGATGCTTGCTCCATTCTCCTGAAGGAAGGTACAGCCCTCCCACATGCTAGCAGCTAACTTGTGACCAGGTGAGGAAGCTAACCCTGAAGAAGTGGAGGGGGGAAGAAAAAAGAGTTCCTGCTCATTTCACTGGGTCCTTTGCTGCCATTCCTACTCCTGCTGTTTGGTCACATCAGCCAACACAAATTTCCTTTTTGCTTACTCCAGTTTGGGTTGGTTTCCTGTCAACTGTAATAACTGCACAGTTAATCTGTAGCAATCCTGACACCAGCTCTTTTGACTTAAAACTAGGGCTTTTTGTACTCTACCATGCTGCCTCTGAAAGCAATGTCTTTGTTCAGGATTCAAAAACACACATCCTTCAAGACCTCTTCAATATGTCAAATGTCTTTTGCTAAACAATCTTTAGAAATGCAAAACCATCATGTGGAATTCATTCATTTATGAACCAATACACTTTCTACATGTTTGGGCATGACATTTCCTACATATTTAAAATGACAGTATGGGTCAGAGAGAGACAAGCTAATTTCAAAATTATTGTTAAATACAGTTACTCTTACTTTAAGATGAACAATTCTGGATCATTTTAAGCCATAGGGATACCATCCACTACCTGGGGCTGTGTACAATAGTTGTGGTCATCAAATTCAATTATATGTTAGTTGTCTGAAACTCAGAGCACATTTAACCTAAGAAACAGTATTATAATTTGCCATTGGCTTCTTAGACTAGCACAGAAAAGCTGACTTCATCTAAAATGTGGCTAAATTACTATATATCTGAATGAAATGCTAGAGCACAGTATTGTCACAATGCTAACAATTAAAATTTTAAAAATACTAAAACTGAAAGGGATGGTTCTTTTTAATCTTTTTTAAAGATTTTATTTATTTGACACAGAGGGAGAGAGAGCACAAACAGGGGGAGCAGCAGGCAGAGGAAGAAGCAGGCTCCCCACTGAGCAGCGAGCCCAATTCAGACCTCGATCCCAGGACCCTGGAATCATGACCTGAGCCGAAGGCAGCTGCTTAATGACTGAGCCACCCAGGCACCCCAGGGATGGTTCTTAAACAGGAATATTTGGTGGTGGAAGATGGGAATGTAAATGAAAGTGTGTGGCCATTCCAGAGGAACTCTGGAGATAGTGCCAAGGGCCATAGTGGTTGATGATTTGAGTTCTTTATTTAACTTGATTTCATATCAAAATGCGTAACTTTGAAATTACATTGAAATTACACTAAAGATTTATGAAAGGAGTAAATTATAAGACCACGGAATCTTAAAAGGCAGAAAAGATTTGGATAAATATCTTAAAGACATATGTAATAGGAGAAGACTTCCATGGAGCAGGAGGTATTCTCTTCAGAGGAGACTCAAATAGCCTCCAAGCTCAGAAAGACATTGTGTCTGTGCCTGAAGGACTGCAGTGGAACAGCTGCACCAGACTGCATGTAACTTCATCCTTTCTCCCCAAGAGGGAGAGATTGGCATCAGAGACAGCCTGAGAGTCTCTTAGAAGGTAATGCCTACTAAAGATTAGCACACAGACATGAGTGATAAAGTACATATGAAAACTTACCACCGGGACACCTGGGTGGCTCAGTCGTTAAGTGTCTGCCTTCAGCTCAGGTAATGATCCCAGGGCCGGACTGAGTCCCACATCGGGCTCCCTGCTTAGTGGGGAGCCTGCTTCTCCCTCTGCCTGCCGTTCCCCTTGTGCTCTCTCTCTCTCTTTCTCTGACAAATAAATAAATAAAATCCTAAAAAAAACTTCTAAAAAATTAGAAAAAGAAAACTCACCACCATTAGATATTGAGCAGACCCAACAAATGGCAGAATTAATGAAAAAAATAGGCAAATATTTTTAAAAATTTAAAATAAAACTGATTAAAATGTTTAAAGAGATGAAAAAGGGATTGGAATCCATAAGAAAAGAACAGCATCCTATGGACTCTGGGAAACAAGCTGAGGGCTTCAGAGGGGAGGGGGGTGGGGGATTGGGATGGGCTGGTGATGGGTATTAAGGAGGGCACATATTGCATGGAGCACTGGGTGTTATATGCAAGTAATAAATCATGGAACACTGCATCAAAAACTAGGGATGTACTGTATGGTGACTAACATAACATAATAAAAAATTATTATTAAAAAAAACCCAAAAAAACCCAAAATGCGTAACTTTTCCATGGTACAAGAAGAGCTCT
The DNA here is from genome assembly GCF_002007445.2 of Ailuropoda melanoleuca. Classification (NCBI taxonomy): domain Eukaryota; kingdom Metazoa; phylum Chordata; class Mammalia; order Carnivora; family Ursidae; genus Ailuropoda; species Ailuropoda melanoleuca. The sequence continues at coordinate 5,890,762 of NC_048223.1, read as the reverse complement.
ATCGCTATTCTTAAACTTCTAAACTACACAAAGATGGAACTAAGAAGAAGGAAGCACAAAAGGGATTTCATTTGTTCTTTTTTTTTAAGATTTATTTATTTATTTTAGAGAGAGAGAGGAGAGCATGCCTGTGCCTGTGTGTGTGTGTGTGTGTGTGTGTGTGCATGAGTGGGGGAGGAGCAGAGGGAGAGAATCCCCAGGCAGACTCCCCACTGAGCACAGAGCCTAATGTTGGGCTCCATCCCTTAATCCCTGAGATCATGACCTGAGCCAAAACCAAGAGCCAGATGCTTAACCAACTGAGCCACCCAGGCACCCCTCATTTGTTCTTTTAATATGCGTTTCAAGCATATAGACTCTGTTCAAAAAGTTACTATCTAAAAAAAAAGGCAAATATAAGTGTAAACCCAAGACTGCCCTGCTATGCTGAAGGGAACTGACAGAGGTTCATGCAGGGCTAGATTAGAGGCTTAGCATGTGGGCTAGTTGTTCCTGAAGGAGACTGAGGTAAGTGGTGAAAGACCTGATAAGGCAGAAGCAAGCTGGGGAGGAGTGAACTCTGTGCATGTAAAGGCATGAATTACCAGGTACAGAGTTGTGTCAGGGTGCTATGCACAGTTTCATGTGAAGGAAGAGGACAGTGAAGAGACAAACGTTTGAACTTCTAGTCTAAAAGTCATGAGAAACTTTTAAAGAGGGCTTTTCTAAGGGAGCAAGAATATAGTTGAAAGAGAGAGTCTGGGGATGGTGCATTAAAAAGAGAGGGAATATGTGTGTGTAAGTAGGTATATAAAAAGATATTGTCATATGTGCTGGAAACTAAGTTTAAAAAGCACATAAGTAAGTGAGCAAAGTGAAGAGTACAACATTGTGGAAAACTGTGCAGGGTGGAGGACGTGGCCAGCCACAGATGGCACTGGTAGACAGACAGCCCAGATCCAGGATAGTGCACATACACACTCCTCAGCGGAGCTCAGGAAGTGGGGTCCAGGTATGCCAGGTAGAAGAAAGAGCCTGCAGTTTGAACGTGTGAAGTTTCCATGTCAAGTATTCCTAGTTTAGTTTTCCTTTAACTTTAAAGGTGGAACTCTTTGGGAATCACTTTGTGTGACACGTCAATCGCCAAATCTGGGAAACAGAAGATTTTGGCTAGAATGGCAAGCGTCTTGTACCTAGTAAGGAAGGGATCTTGCCACGGTGGGAAACACTTTTTAATACATGCAATGCGTGGGTAGATGAGAGAAAAGGCACTGCCATAATAACCATGTATTGACCTGAAGAGAGAATAAATCGACTGTTTCAAATGCCCCTGGGGCTTGTGCACAACAGCAAAAACATTTTTCCTTAGAGTCTGCCTTTTTTAGTGGGAAACTACTGTGAATGATGGTGCTGAAAGTGGAAAGGCCAAACTCTCCCTTGGTTGCAGCTGCATGACTCTTTCCCAAGCTCCTTTGTGCTTTAGTGGTTTCGTTTTGCTTGGCCTTTTACAACTTGGCAGCCCAGAAAGCAAAAATGAGGGACTCAGCAGATTTTAAGAAATTTTTACTCCAAATGTTCCCTTAATACTCATATTTCTTGGACAGAGATTCCTGTTGTCCTAATTAATTGTTCCTGGTATTTTCTTTAAAAGCATCCTTTAACATTTGTGAATCTGCTATGGCTTTTGCTCTCAGTTTGCACTCNTGCTGAATTCACTGGCAACATTGGGTGGCAGCCTTAAGAAATGTCAGCTGGCAGAAGAATAGTGCTGCTCTGTTGTTTCCTACTCTCCTCTGTGAGATCTGGCTTTTAAACATCTTTCCTTACTTCACAATACATTTTCAAACGCATTTGAAGTAATTAACACCCTGAATTGAGGCCTGTTGTCACATTTAATTGTCAGATAGCTGTTTTCCTTTGGGGTATTTGACAGTTGCCCAAAATATTGGTCTTAATCTAAAACCAAGAAGAGACCTCTGACATAGTGAAAGCCACCAAAATGGCATTATTAAAAATAAAAGGCAAGTGTCTAAAGGGGAGGTGGAGAAAAAGCACTAGTTCTCATCTCGAAAAGAAAATTCTTCCAGGGTCAAAGGAAAATTATGTTAGTGCTGAGCTGAAGCTCCATTAGGTTCACAAGTCACACGTGTCACATGAGGATTTAAAGATGTGTGTGCTCCTATAACACATTACATTTGCATTGAGAAATAAAGAGCAGTCTGACTCTCAGGTTCTATCTCCAATTTGTCAAACTTACTATAAATGCAATGGTTAGTATTAGTCCATTATCTGGAAAATGGTTTGTATAAAGGAAAAAAATTAAATGATGAGGGAATGCTCATGTGTGCATTCTAGGTACTCTAAGTGAATCAGCCAAATATATGCGACCTGAGGAAAAAAGTTACCCTCTGGGTAGTATCTTGTAATAGGCTGGAAACATGAAACTCATTAATAGTGTTAAAAATTAGTTACTTAATGAATTATACCCATTATTAGAGATTTTCTGTGGTAGCAATTGCTTAAAAATGAGAAATTGCCACATCTCTATGACATAAGAGAAAAGATACTTTAAAGCCACTGGGAATTATCACCAACTGGAAGCATATTTCACATGGTCAAAAAAACAGAGGCCAAGTTCTGGTACTTACTATGTGAGGACAATGGCCACTGCATCATTCAACACACTTTCCCCAAACAGGAGTGTGTACAGGTCAGGGTCAACGTGCAGTTCATGGAAAATGGCCAGCACTGTCACTAGGAGGAAACATACACAAATATGCAGAGTTAGCTGAAACACAGCCATGGATTTGTCATTGGTTGTGGTCACTTCTTAAAAGGATTCATTAAATGCTCATCTTCTCAAATCCATCCTCAGTATCCCCATTGGACCTTCATTAAAAAATTTTTTTTGATGAGTCACTCCCTTGTTTAGGGATTTCTCTGGCCTTCCCACTGCTTACAGAGAAAGTCTAAACTCCTTGGTACAAATCTTCTTTAATCTGCACCCTATTTACCTTCTAGCATCTCCCCCTGTATCCCCTGCTTGCCCTTTGTTGCCTGCTTCAAGTCACACTGAACTTACCATAATTTTCCCCAAATAACCCAAATCATGTAGTTTTTAAATTTACTTTACTTTATATTTTGGTTCACTTTACCAGAGCCGCAATTTCTTTCCCATCCATGAGCTACCTACTATTCCCCCCATTCCTTAAATGCACACACACACAAACTTGTTCCCCAAAAATCCTATTCTTCAATTTTTAAAAACCTCTCAAATGTTCCCCAGGACCCAATTCCTCAGCAGAAATCTGGCTCACTCCTTTTTGATCCCCGCATTTGAATCAAATCACAAAACTTATCATAGAAGAGACTGTGAGCTCCCTGGGGACACAGGGTACTTGGCAACACAGGGTATTTGGCAAATGCTCAGTAAGTGTTTGATGCATGAATGACTGAGTGAATGAATGCATTAATGAATGAATGTTGTTACATGGCCTACTTCCGTGAAGGGAGAGGTGGCCAGCACCTGGCTCTCCTTCTCTCTTGAGACTATACACAGCTACAAAGATGAATCCTATATTCCTAAGAGCAGGACCTAAGGATTTGTTTCTGGCAGCCTGCTGCATGGCTACTATATGCACACATATTGTATGAAGCCTCTGAGCATACATCAGGACAGCAAATAATCACACACTGATTATCTGTGTTCATCAAAGCCATTCAGTGTCTTGATACTTGAAACAGTTATGCAAAGCGTGAACAGCAATCATTAGGAAAATGATCCATTGAGTTGATTGCCTAAGGGGTAAAGAGGATGATTGGGAATGATACTGAGGGTAAATTTTTAAGGCAGAGTGGGCATTTTCATTTCTGTTCTCTCCTATTTCATGGACTGTGAAGTTAGTAACTATGTTGTGTAAAAAAATAGTGCTATGGGGAAGAAAAGTTGAGTTGGAAGGTTTTGTAAGTAGAATCAAGAAGTTTGGTACTTGTTCTACTGCAATGGGGAGCTAGGAAAGGATTTTAATCAGAAGAGTGACAATCTGATTTTGGTTTTGGAAATAAAGCACAGGCAGCAGGGAAGAGGGCAGAATGGACACGTGGCTAGAGGCTTTCCCAAATGTTCTACCAATAAATGAGCTGTATTGAGATAGAAAGAATCCTAGATTCAGACTCACAAACTCCTGTACATCCTGCTTCACTCCAGCACATCCACCATCCTGAATTCTGATAGGTGAATGGCCACAGTGCTTTGTACTTCACTTATTCTTTTTATCTTCCCTGTGTGTCACTAGCCCTTAGGACAGGGCTACAGTATAGCAAGCCTTTAATGAGTGAATATATAAAAGGTAATGTCAGAGAGGACACAGCAAAAGAGACTGTATGTCCAAGATATTTGGGATGGAGAACTGATGAGTCTTGGTGTTTGAAAGGCAGCAAGGGGTGACTCTAGGTTTCAATCCTAGACAATTAGTGGATGGGGCTGCAAAAGCAAAATTAGTTTGTAGACAGGGGAATCCAGTAAGTTTGGTTTTGGACATGTTGACTTAAATAGGTGGAATTTCAAATGGAAATTTCAATAAGAAAACTGAAAATAAAAGGCTGGAACTATACAGAGTTAAGGCAGAAGAAAGAATTTGGGGTTTATAAGCATATAAATGAAACATAAAGCCACAAGAATGGCCGAACACCTGGGCAAAGTACATAGACAAAGATGAGAGTTCATAAGAGATTTTTAGGGACATTTACAGTTAAGGGGTGAATGGAGGGAAAAAAAAGCATGAAAAACACATGTGATATATTTGCCAAATCTGACACTATGCATGAACAAGTCAGCTGGAAACTATACCCATCATGAATTTCTGTAGATAGATTCTTATTTTATCCTAGAGGAAGGAGTTTTGAGCTCAACAACCAGCTTTAGGATAGAAGAGACAACAGAAATAAAATGTCATGAATTGGCATGACAATTAGCCAGATCCCATTTTGCCAGGCATAGAATCAATTTCATTAGTCTAGCTGAATAGGTCCTTAATTATGATGGCAAAATGGCAAAGATGCACTCTCTAGTAGTGGGTAGGTGTTCACATTTGCTACAACCCTTAGTCCTTGCAGGTAGTGGCAGGAGGGGAGGGCAGCAATTATCTCTGCTTAGTAATCTCTTTCTCCTTCTTGGATAGAGTTAAGACTTTGTATCTCAACAAAACAAAGAGGCTTCAGTTGGGGGTTTTAATTAGCAGCATCTTCCTTTTGCTAGGATCTTGTGGAATAAAGGTAAAGTTATTCTTAAATTACAAAGTTCTATCATGGCAGCTTTATTGTTGATTTTAGTCTCTGTAGTTATGTGCATTTTCTAAGCTCTGAAGATGACTTACAGCTCATCTGCACTCCCAGAAGGTTTCCTAGACTCACAAATAGTAATGAAGAACCTGTGGTCCTCTCCCCACCTCCCCAGTTATCGGGTCTCCTCTGTGCTGAGAGGGACTCTTCATCTTTCCAGTGAGAACTTTAGGCTTTTGGAGGGAAAGGCTTTTAATTGAATATCTAGTTTTGTTCAAAACTGTTCTAGCATTCCCACAATTCCTTTTGCACAAAGAACTGAAGTCCACTTCATAAGTGATATCCCACACAAAAGAGAAAAACTATTACTTTGCACATTCCTGTCTACCCTGTCAAGAAATGGAACAGCTTCGAAATAAAGCCAGGCAGTGTATCCTACAAGATGGAATATTTGCTGGAACCACAAATGAGTTGAATAGGTGAGTCAGGGGATTAGCAACCCACTCTTGCTGCTAAGCTTGGAGTTCTTAAAGAAACTCATTTAATTAGCTCACTGGCAGGGCTCAATCATACACAGAATGTCCAAGACTCTGTGGCACCTTCCCAGGAGACAATCTCTTGGAACGGTGGTGGACATGCTCGCACCAGCTCTGCCCACACCTGGTTGGGTTTGTAAGGACAACCTGGGCCCAAGGTTGGCCAAAAAGCAATGCCTATTTAGATGAGACTTCTTGTGAGAGTAGAAGGAGAACACACTGGACACCATGTAGATAGGAAGGGGTGGAGACACAATCCAATTTCTTAAACCTCTGATTTTAGCAGGGATTTGGTCTTATTTGCCTTTGTCACACTTCAGTTCCACTTATCTCTTGGTGGCAAGTTCTAACACTCCCCTTGGGGCTTGGGGCTCCTGCTCCTCCATACACACTCTCCCTACCTGGCTTTTTAGCTAGAGAAAAACCCATTTTGTCTCTCAAATTGGTAGTAATGGATACAAGCACATATAACCTTATGCTTAAACAGATGAGCACACACACACACACACACACACACACACACACACACACACACACAGAGCTACTCCAGGTGAGAGTAGTGGATGATTGAGAAATGTCATTGAATCACTGGAGATTTCTGAGAAAATAAATAATTGCAGCAGTCAAGCAGCAAGGGGTAGTGGGGGGCATGAAGTGGTGTGGATTGCACTTCTAAGAAGCTGGTGATGAGGGGTAGAGAAAAAATAGTAGCCTATGGGGTATAAAGCCAAGTGAGACTTTCTCTTAGGTTTCTAACTTCTAGGTTGGACAGAATAAGCCAGAGGAAAGAGAGGTTGAAGACAGAGGAGAAAGAAGGGGAACTGTTGGATCAAGGTCAAGAGAAGGCACAGAGCAACTGAGGGGTTGAAATAAAGTTGTCTTCTCAGTAAAGCAAGATCATTTGCTGAGAGCAAGGGGACCAACGCATGAATTAGAGGTTAAAGGAGGGTTGAAAAGGTCCAGAATATCAGGTGGGGGGAATGATTCAAGTTTTATGAAAAATTGTTAAGGTCATATATAGGATAATTCTCATTCTTCAAGAGAAAAGCCCCAACAGTGAAGTAATATGATATTTTGATTAATTTCTTCATCATACCAAGAGGCTTGTCCCCTACTACAACCTTATTATAGCATCAAAACTAATATTTTCTCATCTCAAATATAATATGCATAACTGGAGAAAATAATACAGATTATGACTGCAGAACCCCATCAGTACATCCATGTGCTGATTCTTAAAAGATGTTTTTCTTTCTTTCTTCTTTTTTTTTTTAAATGCTAGCATTTTAACTGACCACTTTCCCAATGCTCTTTCTCTTTCAGACACTTCTAAATCTTCAGGGTGATTTAATGACCGTCCCTTCCCTAGGATCTCCATTAGCAGCTTTCTGACCCGTATTTTTTTGGTGTTTTACAAGGAATTTAAATTTCAAATGATATTTTAATGCAGAAGCTCTCAGCAACCTGAAACAAGATCTGCCTGGGTCCATGAACAACTCCACACAATAGTTCTTACCCCTGTTGTTCTAAGTTATCTCTCAGTCTTGTCAAAATGCTGTCTTTCCCTGGAGAGTGCTTTCTGTGGTTTTCTGTGCAAATCAGTATGTATGACACTTGTCTCTGATGCATGGAGAATCAAATATCTCAGGCTTGTGCAACAGAATTGTGTCAAGCCTGACAGGTGGAGAACCCTGGAATTCTCATAAACACGGTAGCATTTTTCCACTTCCAAAAGTGAGTATTATGAAACTGTGTTTTCTTTTTCTCAGAGGGTTGATGGAGGAGGAAATTCTCCTGTAACTTTCCCCACTTTTCTGATATTGTACATAGTGAGATTTCAAGAACAGGCTTCCAAAAAAAATTGAGGCATTCTGGATACAGGCTGAAATACTGGAATTTTTTTTGAGTCTAAACCTTCTTAGTGGAGACTCGGCAGCAGAATTAGGACACAAATTGGTTTTGCCAGTCAATCTCTGCTAATCATATCCCAGAAATACAACTAGAAAACCTCGGCCTTCTAAAATAGATCAGAGAAACAATACTAGAATTAGAAAGCTAATCACTAGATGTTACTTCATTGAGGTAATTCTAAATGAGAAGTTACACAAAACTACATGAATGATTTAGTCTTAAAACCTTGTAATTTTATTTTGGCCATCAATGTGATATATAATTTTGGTACAGAGCTAGTAGTAGAGAAAATACTATATGCAATCACACTATTATAGTCTTCATCACCAAGGATACTTGGGAGAAATAAGCTCTCATGCCCCAAGGCAATATTTTCAAAGTATCATCTAGGGACCCTGGGGGTTTTTGAGACCTATCCAGGAAGATCCCCAAGGTCAAATACATTTTCAGAGTAATATGAAAATGTTACTTGCGTTTTTCATTCTTATCTGTGTACAGTGGAATTTTCCAGGGGCTAAATGATGCAAGATAGTGTGATTGAATACAGAAGCAGATGTGAGAATCCAGCTGTCTTTTATAACAACACACATTAAAAAATGTAACACAATGTAACTCTTCCTGGTAAATTTTTTTTGCTTTGGAAATTAATTTATTTTTCATAAAAATATGTTATTTAAGATGTAAATGGTTTATGATTACTATTTTTTTATTTTTAGAGAGAGACCGGGGGGGGGTCAGAGGGAGAGAGAGAATCTTAAGCAGCCCAGCATGGAGCCCAACTCAGGGCTCGATCTCACAACCCTGGGATTATGACCTGAGCCAAGATCAAGAGTTGGATGCTTAACCGACTGAGCCACCCAGGCATCCCTATGATTATTATTTTCAATTAACAAATATGTTGTAAAATTTCTAATGTTCTAATATAGTAAATATTAATAGATATAACACACATAAACAAAAACTCCTTGGGGTCTTTCCCTAATTTTGAAGAGTTGTAAAGGGCTTGTGAACAACAAAAAGCTTTAGAAGCACTGCCCTAAGGCATTTGTTGTATCTAATGAATTAACTTATATTCTATGCATTAAGCTAAGCATCATCTTGTAAAGAAATGAAAAAAAAAATAGTCCCTCAAATAATTTTCTATAGTGCTTAATTCTCATGTTGGATTCCTGTTGAGTAAGGCTNCTAATGAATTAACTTATATTCTATGCATTAAGCTAAGCATCATCTTGTAAAGAAATGAAAAAAAAATAGTCCCTCAAATAATTTTCTATAGTGCTTAATTCTCATGTTGGATTCCTGTTGAGTAAGGCTCCCTAGATCTTACTATCTCTTGTCACACAGTAACAAGCCAATTCTTTTGGCATACACATAGAGGATTTCTATGAACTCTTAAAAGAAAAATTATTCTTTTCACATCAACTCCACTAGTACACTTCTGGAATCACATTTCTGTCATTAGTATTTTTACTTGTTTAGGTCCTTTTTTTTTGGAATGTGTTTTGTGGATAGAGCTTGTTTCTTCAGTATGTAGATGCATAATGAAAACCTTGATAATCACACATCTTTTCCTTGACTTTAAACATGGCTGAATGGTGTTCCAGAATAATTTGCTTTCTCTTGTGCTTAAAAACCAAAAGTAAGTTCCTTAGAAGTCACTGAGAGTATAAAAAGGTCATCTGAAGATCATGACGTTTGGCATTGAGAAGAGAAAAATAAATAAAATATATAAAGATTGAAAAGAGAGAAACCTAAGAATAAATCTGGGGTTGGGGCATGTTTTCCAGATCTTGTACTTGGGAATTTATGGGCTTAAATCTGCTGGCACTTTAGCTAGTACTTTAAAATTTTTCCCAAAGGTACCTACAACAGGAATATTCTAAATTTAACATTAGCACAGAACATAAACATTTAACGAAGACCCAATTTTCTCACCGATGGTGTTTAATGAGCCATGGTGCAGTTTAACGGGGAATCTTTGCAGTATGCCCAATATCTGAGTGAGGATGACTCACCCTGTCATACAAGGATTCTCCAATCAGGATTACTAGCTAAGCATTTTGCCAGTTTAAAAATGAACATGGTAGACAATGGTTTGCCTACAAATCACTAAATAAATGCAGAGAAAAGCTCAGTGGAGTCATAAGCAGACGAAATTTGGATGAGTCCCAAGAAATCAACACTTAGAGGTAAAAATATCACTGTGACCCATTAAATGTAACAATTGTAAGGAAAGGCATAATTGTGTTACTCATGATCATAGTCACATCAAATAAGTGGGCCTCACAAACAATTTTTCTCTTGCTACAAACATATATGAAACAAATAGTGTCTATATTATCATTCCTCAACTTGTGGATCAAAACCCTGAGGGACAATACAGGAAGGTTTCAAAGTGAAGGGTGAATATTCCTGTTTTCTAAGCAGATTAGCAAAACTGCCAAGAGTGAACAAAAGTAATATTGAGAAGAGTCAACACTGAGCATGTGAGAAAGAAAGGGAAAAAAAGACATGAGGAGAGAAATCGTATCATGATTCCTGTCATCACTCTGTATGATAGGCTGAATAATGTCACCCAAAGATGTTCATACTCTAATGTCTGGAAGCTGTGCATATATTACCTTATATGGCAAAAGACACTGTGCAGATGTAATTAAGTTTACCTTAAAACAGGTAGATTATGTTGGATTATATGGGTGGATCCAATTAAGTCACATGAGACCTTAAATGCAGAGAAACTTCTTTGCCTGGAGTCAGAGAGATGCAGCTGAAGAGAAGGCAGAAAAGAGACTCAAAAACAGGAATGTCAGGAAGAGTTCATGTGTGAGAAAGATACCATACACTGTTGCTGACTTTGAGATGCAGGAGACCACCTACAAGGGCCGAAGAGAGACCTCTAGGAGGCAAGGGTACCCCCAACTTTCTGTCAGCAAGGAAACAGGGACCCCTGTCCCACAACTGCAAGGAACATATTCTTCTAGTCACCTGAGTGAGCCTGGAAGTGGATTCTTCCTACAGCTTTCCTAAAGCTTTTCCTTAAAGAGCCCGGTCAATGAACACTGATTTTGGCCTTGTGAGATCTAGAGTAGAGAACCCAGTTGAATCAGCCTGGACTACTGACCTATAGAAGTTTAAGATAATAAATTTGCATTGTCTTAAGCTGTTTGTGGTCATTGTTACGGCATCCCTAGCAAACCAGTACACTCTGCTCCCCTCTCACAGGAGGAACTACAAAATGATGGGCAGCTTAAGCCCCAAGGCAATTGACTTTTTAATATATGAGTTACTGCGCAGGGATGTGGCTAGAACAACCTCTCATAAACCACAATCCTCCCTGCCCCCCTGCCCCTATCCCACCACTGGTAGAAAAGAAGTCACTTAGGGATACCTGGGTGGATTAGTCGGTTAAGCATCTGCCTTCAGCTCAGGTCATGATCCCAGGGTCCTGGGATCAAGTCCCAGGTCTGGCTCTTTGCTCAGTGGGGAGCTTGCTTCTCCCTCTCCAGCAGCTTGTGCTCTTTCTCTCTCTCTCTGACAAAAAAATTTTTTAAAATCTTAAAAAAAAAAGTCACTTAGACACATCCATGTCTTAGATCATGCTTAGCAAAGAAAATACAGACCAATGAGAAGGCTGTAGGTTTGCAAATGTGTGACTGTGGGCCCTTTGTGCTAATTATCCATGTGTGTCACCCTCAGTACAATCGTCACACACAACAGATCACTCATTTACCCAGAATGTATTCTTTTATAGTTCATCCAATCACTTTATTTTCCAGTGTTTATCCTTTCTGGGGTACACTGTTGAGCATGGTCAGCATGAAGAATTGGTGCTGAGGTAGGTATAACAAAGTCTAAACCAGGATGAGAGGTCAGCACAACTGGACAAACCAAGTCTGAGGAGAGCAAGTCATAAGTAATAAAGCAGCTTTTAAGCAAGGAATGGCCATTTTTATTTTTCTTCTTTGAACCTTTCCTTTGGTATTTTATAAATTTACTATAATAAGCATGCATTACTTGTAGAATCAGAAAGGACAAAAGCCATTTTAAAAATTGGCAAAACTGAAAGCAACCTTTTTCATGACACATCTCCAAAGGCAAGAGAAACAAAAGAAAAAATGAACTTATGGGACTTCATCAAGATAAAAAGCTTCTGCACAGCCAAGGAAACAGTCAAAAAACTAAGAGACAGCCCACGGAATGGGAGAATATATTTGCAAATGACACTACAGATAAAAGACTGGTATCCAAGATCTACAAAGAACTTCTCAAACTCAATACACGAGAAACAAATAAACAAATCAAAAAATGGGCAGAAGATATGAACAGACACTTTTCCAATGAAGACATACAAATGGCTAACAGACACATGAAAAAATGTTCAAAATCATTAGCCATCAGGGAAATTCAAATCAAAACCACACTGAGATACCACCTTACGCCAGTTAGAATGGCAAAGATAGACAAGGCAAGAAACAACAATTGTTGGAGAGGATGTGGAGAAAGGGGATCCCTCCTACATTGTTGGTGGGAATGCAAGTTGGTACAGCCACTCTGGAAAACAGTGTGGAGGTCCCTTAAAAAGTTAAAAATTGAACTACCCTATGACCCAGCCATTGCACTACTGGGTGTTTACCCCAAAGATACAGACGTAGTAAAGAGAAGGGCCATATGCACCCCAATGTTCATAGCAGCATTGTCCACAATAGCTAAATTGTGGAAGGAGCCGAGATGCCCTTCAACAGATGACTGGATTAAGAAGCTGTGGTCCATATATACAATGGAATATTACTCAGCTATCAGAAAGAACGAATTCTCAACATTTGCTGCAACATGGACGGCACTGGAGGAGATAATGCTAAGTGAAATAAGTCAAGCAGAGAAAGACAATTATCATATGATTTCTCTCATCTATGGAACATAAGAACTAGGATGATCGGTAGGGGAAGAAAGGGATAAAGAAAGGGGGGGTAATCAGAAGGTGGAATGAAACACGAGAGACTATGGACTATGAGAAACAAACTGAGAGCCTCAGAGGGGAAGGGGGTGGGGGAATGGGATAGGCTGGTGATGGGTAGTAAGGAGGGCACGTATTGCATGGTGCACTGGGTGTTATACGCAACTAAAGAATCACTGAACTTTACATCAAAAACCAGGCATGTACTGTATGGTGACTAACATAATATAATAAAAAATCATAAATAATTAAATAAATAAATAAATAAAATGTAAAAAATAAAGGATATAGCAAGAAAAAAAAATTGGCAAAACTTAATGAGGAGATAAAGCAGGCAATACACGAGGACTCCTCCCCTCCCCACTCCTTCTCAGGAGTTCCTCCTTGGGCTTTCAGACTGCCAAGTCCTCTAATATCATGGCACTGTAGACCTTTGCTGTCTCTCAAAGTGCTCTCTGTTTTTACACTGGGGAGACTAGCCCCTCTTTGCTTCCCTTCTTCAGCCTCTCTTTCTCTCTCTCTCCTTTGTGAATCCATTGCTTTAATACAAATGCTGCCCAGGAATACCTCCTCAGTTCCCTTCTCACTCTACCAACTTGTCCTGGGCAATCTCATCCACACCCAGTCATCTTAATTTCCAGCCTATCCCTTTCTCTCTGTCACCTACAGACTCCCATATTCAGCCATTGCCAAGACAACTCCACCTGGAGTTCTTCTGCTGGGACAAATACTTATTAAGCACCAACTGTGTGTCTGATGCTGAATGTGGATGTTCCCCCTCGTCAGCCCCAGTCAATCTGCTGCTCTTACTCTTGAATTACTCAGAAATGGAATTATCACCAATCAAGAAGCTCTTCGTTTGTGTTAAAAGATGTTGTGATTTATCTTATTTGCAGTGGGAAGATCTATGGACTTTAGAGGATATGTTATCAAGAGGCAAGCCACACTTCCACACTTTGCAGTTCAGTAGTTTACAAGGTCGGTCAAGGAAAGAAAGAGAAAACAGTTCCAGAGGTGCTACATTACATCAGATACTGCAGCATGAACTAGCTTTGTCGTATCTGAAATTTTAGCCCTCTATAATAATCCTTTCTGGACTGGAAAATAATATAAGAATGCAGAAGTTTGACTGTAGATAAATGCATTTTATTATGTGAAAGCAGCATTAAAAAAAAAAAAACAACCCTGAGAAATAGATTGCAAGCATTTTAACTTTTCTTTGAGTTGGTTCTCTTGGATAAAAAGTTGGTCATCACTGGTTATCAATTGTTCATCTACATATTCACTGACGCTTTTTATAGTTTCTGGCAAGCAGTAGACAATTCTGTTGATTAAATGAGTGAATGAATGAATGACTCCTGAAGGTCATGCACCATGTAGCTAACTCCTTGAGGAGCATACCAGCTCCTGCCTTTCTTGTATTCTCTCACTGTGATCAGCCACTTCTTAGTCCACTCACTGACCTGGCAGCACTTGTTATAAAAAGCTGTCCCCATTTCAGTTCAAAAAAATAAATTGAACAATATAATGCTTTTTATCTGTAGTACCCAGGTAAAAGGTCAGTCTCTGTCCTTTCTTGGCTATGTTCTAGGAGGAAAGCCACTTTGCAAGGAATTCTAAAGCGAGGGGCCACTGAGAGGCTATGTAGGGCAAGAGGACCCAATCCCAGTCGGCTACTAGTGGGTGCTCTCCTGGCTCCTCTGGGCAGCTCATTCTTAAGGAGGCACTCACTTTCAGGGTTGTGCATGTGCTAACTCTGTACTTACACAACCCTAAGAGTAAGTGTCTTCAACTTGACTCTCTAGTTGCCTTACTCCTCCATGGTTTTGACCTCAGTCAGCCAAGCGGAGCCCTAGAGGGAGCCAGGCAGCTTCCTGTCCAAGGAAATACTCTCTAAGAAATTTCCAAATCCACTCTGCCACAACGTGCAACATCTTCATTAGCACATAAATGTAACGTGTGGGCTGGACCCTGACTTTCAAAACTTTTGCCCTGCAGGTCTGTCTTTGAGTATTGCTGAGAATGAACTGCTTTCATTTAAACAGAGCCATTCTATTCCCCAAAGCAGTGAGCCAGAGAGGTCTGTCAGCCACAGCTGTTTCCCAGCTGTCCATGGAGCTGTTGAATTGCTTCAAACAGTTTTTCAGTGTGTTCTTGAAATCCCATCCTCAGAACACCTGGAGTCTTGCTTTATCCACTTTCAATATCCTGAAGCATTTATATAGTAGGTTGCCATCTATTATCTTCTCCAGTTTTGTTCTGTGGAGCTGAATTTCCATACCTGGGCTTCTAATATCTGAAGAGAGACCTTTGTGCCAAGACCTTGCTATTTACAACTCTGTCCCAGTATAGAGATAATGGTTGGAATTTGACTCTGATGTAAAACCAACCTGCGTTCAGATCCTAGCTGTGATGCAAATAAACTTGGTGATCTTGAGCCAGTTACTTAACCTCACTATGCTTTCAGTAACCTTCGTCAATACAGTGGAGATAAAAATATTCCCTCCCTCACAAGTTTTTGGATAACAATGAAATGGGATAATTCATGTAAAGGGTCTGGAAAATTATAGCTCAATTAATGATGGATATGATTACTATTATTCATGTCATCAAAACCGTCAGAGAGTTTGTCCACTCTAAGATGGAATAATACCTTCTACCTGCGTGTTTCTTCTTTGACCCTCAAAAGTCACTTCAAGAGAGAAAAATGGATATTATCAAGCAGGAAAAGCAATGGAAACTCTTCTCTACCTTCCTCTCTCACAAATTATCCCTTGAATTTCTGCATTTGTAAAGAACACCTAATTCTTGTTCACTGGGCATTTACTGTCTCTTTCGGAGACTCAGTGTCCCCATCTAAAAATGAGGTTGAGTGAGATTGTCTTTAAGGTCCTTTCAAAGCTAAAATTCTATGGCTCTCTGACTCAAACTTCAAACTAAAGACTCCAGGTGTGGAGTGTACATGTTTTCCTACTTATGCTGATGGAGCCTGGCTGCAGCACTGAAATCATGGGTTGCACAACAGCAGGTATAATTGGATATACAAAGAATAGTGTCATGGACAAGTGATTGTAAGTTTGATTCTTGTCTACATGAGTGAGGAGAGAGTTGTTATAACAGCAAGTGCATGTACCCTTCTTGCTTGACCCTGACCCCCAGGATTATCCAGTCGGGACACCCCCAAAGGTGTCTGAGCCCAGGGAGATCTTGCTAAGTTTAAGCAGGTCATATTCTCTGTTGTCCTATATGGGAATGAAAAACCACTACTTGTAGGGCCATCTCTTATAGGAGAGAAACATGGTTCATGGTTCCTCCAAATGACATGTTATCTCCTTCAATAAGGCAAAATATTGGCTTAAGGTGAGGGCAGCTCTAAGCCCTCCCAATCCCTTCCCACGTGAGTGGTACAGGGGTCCATGGGACCCTTCCTCTGTGCTTACAAAGATGCTTGGACTAACACTGTCTTATCTTTAAACTTATATCTACAGCCCCATTTAAAGATTTTTTTTAAAGATTTATTTATTCATGTGAGGGGGGTGGGGCAGAGGGCAGAGGGAGAAGGAGAGAGAATTTCAAGCAGATTCACACTGAGCATGGAGCCTGAAGCTGGGGTCAATTTTATAGACCCTCAGATCATGACCTGAGCCAAAACCAAGAGTCAGATGCTTAACCACTGTGCCACCCAGGTGCCCTTACAGCCCCCCTTAGACTGGAGCTTCTTGAGGCCAGGATCTGGGTCTGATTTATTGCCCTTTCCCTCAACCAGTCCTACAGTGCTTACTACATAGCAGGTGCTGAATAAATGTTTGCTAAGTGAAATTAATCATAAAAAGAGAACTTGACTATTGAGTTCCATTTTGTGTTGAGTCTAATTGGCACATCACTGTTCTATTTTGAGAAGTAGCAGTGGTCTAGAAAAAAGAATATTGGACATGTTTTGTCTCCCATCTCTGGCACTTATGAGCCTTGTATATTTAAATAAACCACTTATGTATTTAGAACCTCAGTTTATTAGAATGGAGATAATTGACTATGGTGGTGATCCAATTAGATGATATGTGTGTACACACTTAGTTAATGGTTGTTATCACTAGATGACACACTCCCAAGCAGGACAATTCAGATGGAGCTTTTCATTTGCTGCCAATTGGTGGCTTTGGGTTGATTCTAAATATTGACTCAAGTGCACCATTGGTTTATGGGTAGAATAAAGATGTTACTGATTTTAGAACTAGCGGCAAATTAGCTAAAGTCAATAATATATTTTGGTCACATACGTTAGTATCTTGCAAAAACATAGCCTAGTTATCTAAGGAAATAGAAGCTCTGGCTTTTGTATCAATCTTTCTTTAACTTACTATGAAATCTTCAGAAAATTAAAAAAATTCTCTGCACCCAATTATTTCACTTAAATGCATCCTCTCTATCCAAGAAAACTACATGAAAATAACTAAAGTGCTGTGTGTGGAAGCTGTCTGAGTTCTCTGAGAGAGATACACAATATAAATCTAAGCTGTTATTTTTATTTCTGAGTAAATTTGTTCAAGAATAGAATCTGGGTTTATATGATGGTGTTTATAGACCTAGGTTTATGTAGAGGTTTTTTAACTGATACTATCCCAGTGTACGTAATATGGAATTGGATAAACAAAGAAAATGCAGTTGAGTTCTGTTAAATGACACTGTATACAGCTTTGAAACACATCGCATAGTGAAAATGGCTGGTTGTTCTGCAGTCTCCAGAAACCTGTTGTCTTCAATGGGAAGTACGCTGTCTAATATCCTCTGACTTTCTCAGAGGTACAATTCCCCCCCCCTGGAATTCAATGAAAGCATAAGAAAAGACCCTGAGTATTCCCTCACTGTTTCCCTTCTCCCACAGAAACACTAATACAATACTTCTCTACCAAAATATGATACAAAATGTAGAGTCACCCAAGTTTGTCCACAAAAAACTGCACAAATGGTTCAAGGACATGAGCCTTAAACTATGCGTAAGCATTATTTTTTCCTTCAGAATGTGGGCATAAAACCATCTCAGTCTCCTCCCATGCTGCTTAGCAGATATTAAATGAATGTTGTCTCTGTTCTCTAGGCCAGCCTGGTACTGAAGGAACTACTTTGTACATTACATCGTATTTTTGACTGCTAATAGAAAGTTATTCAGTTTTCTCTTGAATTCCTGTGTAGAATGTTGATAATATCAGTGATGAGAAACTGCAAACTTACCGTAGTCTAAAACTCTGAAATGCATAGGCAGAGTGGGCCAGAAGTGAAAAAAAACACAATATATATGACTTTAAAAAGAAGACATGACTCAAACAAAAGAAATTGATGAAGACCACAGTTAAATATTGAAAAATGACAGTGAAAAGGAGAGTGTGAGCCATGAGAGACTGTGGACTCTGTGAAACAAACTGAGGGCTTCAGAGGGGAGGGGAGTGGGGGATTGGGACAGGCCAGTGATGGGTATTAAGGAGGGCACATATTGCATGGTGCACTGGATGTTATACGCAAATAATGAATCATGGAACATTGCATCAAAAACTGGGGATGTACTGTATGGTGACTAATATAACAAAATAAAAATTATATTAAAAAAAAGAAAAGGAGAGTGTGATCAAAAGGACTGAAGGAAAACTAAGCTAAAAAATAAAAACTTTTCTGATTAATCATTTCTCCTATGTTAAAAAAAAATCCCACAAGATTCTAACCAGAGAATTCAATGACAAATGAAAAATTATGAGACAGCCCTATTAAGTCACCCTTACTGGAGAGGCATTTCTCCAAAAAAACCCTGTTCTACTTTTAATTATATGTCCTTGGGTCTGTTAATCAGCCATCTTCCTCAAGGCTAAGCTTGGTGCAAATAACAGACCAGGATTCAGCAAAATGCCCTGTTTAATTAAAAAGAATTTAATTAAAAATATTTTTATACACATGACCAATCATCATTATTTATGGAGATGTTTCTTCATGGTTCCTTGGAAAGGCTTTTTTTCCTTTTTTCTTCTTCTTCTTCTTTTTTTTTTTTTTAATATTCTGTTCTTCTGCAAGAACTGCTGTGAAATGAGAAGCACTATGACTGGTAGTTAATACCTATTTTTATCTAAACAGCAGTGCAGCTCACACATCACCCGTGTAGCCGTAACCATAGTAACCTCAAATAGAAAGGGTCTTCAGATTATCAACACGATCAAAGGTAAGATAGTTCATGTGCCTCTGGAATAGTTATATTGCAGCAAACTTTAAAGGATAAAGGTGCCTTTCCCCCCCTACAACTTAAATGTTGAATGAAAATAGTGACTTGCAAGTACAGTCTATAAAAACGTCTCTCATTTTGGAAGACTCTTATTTCCTCAAAGTGTTAACAGAAAAGATGAAAACTCAGTGCTACACATTTGTCCAGTGCTTCTATCTGATTATGCCGAGGAGACAGTAATAATCATTTTGCCAACTTGGAGAATTTGTTACAGGGAAAACCCCACCTTTGGGTGCCCTGCAGGATGAGAAGCCATATTTTGTATCCGTGTGTTTGGAGGATGGCTATGGTCAGTGTGACTGTAGACACACATTACAGGGGATAAGCTATATAGGTTGATTCAGGGTCTTGACTGGCAGTCCAGGTATGAATAAAAGGAGCTTTTCATTAGAGAAACAGTGGAACTGGTCTTAAAAAGCAGTGAAGTACCAACCCAAACACAGACTTGAATTCGGCTTTATAATTTGTGGTTGGGAGTACGGTGGAGTGGAAAGGGATGGGTGAGCAGAGAATAAAGGCCAGAATACCCACGCTCAATTATTCTAGCAGAGGAACTATGGTTTATATAATTCAAATAGATTGTACAAGTCTATATACAACAGCTTGTAATGCCTCACGTGACTACAAGAACAGCATCTGGAAGCATAGGGAAACTATTTGGAGTTTTAAATATCTAAATGTATAGAAGATATTGCAAAAAGTAGAGAATACACATGAAGATAAATAGAATTCAATTATTTTTTCTTTTAAATATCTTCGTATTGGAGCTTGACTATGAAAGTGGGTGAACAAGTAATGAAATATGAGAAAACAGTTACATGATCCAGTAATTCCACTACTGGTTCTCTACCCAAAGAAGACAAAAAGCACCAATGTGAAGATATCCATGCCCCTATGTTTGTTGCAGCATTATTTATAGTAGCTGACTTAAGGAAACAACCCAAACATCCCTTGGTAGATGAATGGCTGAAGAACCTGAGTGTCCATCAATAGATAACTGGGTAAATATACAGTGGAATATTACTCAGCCATAAAAAGAATGCTAGCTTGCCATCTGCAACAACACAGATGGATCTGGAGGGTATAATGCTAAGTGAAATAAGTCAGTCAAAGACAAATACCATATAATTTCACTCGTATGTGGAATTTAAGAAACCAAAGAAACAAACAAAGAAAAAAGAGACAAACCAAAAACCAGACTATTAACCGTAGAGAATAAACTGATGGTTACCAGAGGGGAGGTATGTAGGGAGATGGGTGAAATAGGTGAAGAAGATTAAGCATACACTTACTGTGATGAGCACTGAATAATGTACAGAATTGCTAAATCACTATATTGTACACCTGACACTAATACAACACTGTATATTAGTTACACTAGAATTAAAATTTTTATAAAATTTAAAAATTAAAAATAAAGAAGTGGGAGGGGAAAAAAGAAGTTTCTATGGTTATAGCCTGTGAGTCCTGCTTTATATATACATATTTATCTATATATTAAATATTGGAATCATATTTTATATATACTTTTCTACATCTTGCTTTACAAAGTCAACAATGCCTCCTGGAAAACTCTCAAGTCAGCTGGAAGAGCACTAATTTATCCTCTTTAACGGCTACATGATATTGTGTAGATGTCTTATAAACTTTCCAACAATTCCTTTATTGGTAGGATTCACTTTGCTCCTTCTTGTTTTCTTTTTTTCCCTCCACTTAAAAAAAAAAATGTTGCCAATAGACAGCCTTGTCCATATAGTCTTAAGAATCCAGTATTTTTACTTGGTTGAGACAGAATCCCAGGAGTCAGAACACTGGGTCAGAAGGAACTATGCATTTTTAAATTCTAATAGCTGTTGTCACAATGCTTTCCAAAAGTTAGATTTAAATTTTCACTAGAAATGTGTAACAGTCTACTTTTCCCTGCCTCCCAGCCAGCAATGACTGCTATTTGGCATTAAATTGTTGCCAAACTGCTAGGTATAAAATGATATGCTGTTACTTTATTTTAGATTTCTATAACTTCTGGTGAGTTTGAACAACCTTGCACATTTGTACCCCAAGGGAATTGGCTCTTCTATGAATAGACTCTTCATAATTTTTGTCCATTTTTCTGTTATTTACTGCCAGATTGACATTTTAAAGTGTTCTTTCTATATTAGAAGCAGTAATACTTGGGAGCACCTGGGTGGTTCAGTTGGTTAAGTGGCAGGTCCTTAATTTTGGCTCAGGCCATGATCTCACGGTCCTGGGATAGAGCCCCGCATCAAGTTCTGCCCTCAGTGGGGAGTCTTCTTGAGGATTCTCTCTCTCCCTCTCCCTCTGCACCCCCCTGCTTGTGCTCTCTTTCATTCTCTCTCTCTAAAATAAATAAATAAATCTTAAAGAAAAAAGAAATAGTAATACTTGGTCCTCTATATTTAAATGCTTTTACCCCAAAGTATTGTCTGTTTATTGATTTTCTTCATGGTATCTTTTATTATTTCTTCATGGTATCTTTTATTATTTAAATATATTTTTTATATAGTCAAATATATCTATTCTTTATTTATCAATTCTGAGTTTCCATTTTTCATTAGGAAGAATTTTCCTATCTATAACTGGTAAATAAAGATGTACAGATTTTCTTGCAGGAGTGCTTTTCCTTCATTTTCTTCATTTGCATTTTAATTCTTCTAAACATATTTTTGTAAATGGTTAGATAAGTCCAATTTTATCATCCTCTAAATGGATAGCCAGTCAACTGTGCAAGCACTATTTATTAAATAAATCATCCTTTCCCACTGGATTGAAATACTGTTAGATCGATCTATCTATCTATCTATCTATCTATCTATCTATCTATCTATCATCTATCTATTTATCACTTTTGTCAAATTCTCATTTATACATAGCATCTGCTTCTGGGTCCTCTAATTCTTTTCCACTGATCTGTCTAATCCTAGGCCAATACCATATTATCTGATTATAATAATTTTGTAGTATATTCTTATATCTGGTTAGACAGTTCCTCTAATGTTTTTATTCTACTTCATAAACATTAAGATAATTTTGTCCAGTTCCAATTTTTAAGGTGTTAGATTTTCATGGGCATTGTATTAAAATTTTATATTAATTTAGGGAAAAGTGGCATTTTAATCACAGCATTCTTGTCATTACCAAGACAGTGAGCTAGCATAGGCTACTGGCTTTCTCCCCAAAATCAATGATAGAGAAAGTATGCAGAGAAAAATGTAATTGACACTAACAAATAAAAATAATAATACCAAACAAAGCCAAGAAATCCCTGGGAAGAAGGAAGTCTGTTTTGGATTGCTGCTTGTGGAAGGAAGGTGAGGGAGGTTGAAATGTGCAACTTTCGAAGGGCAGCTATACACAGCAGTGTAAAGACAAATTAAAAAAAATAGTTGAAGCCCCACCCTTTTGACTCACTTGCATTTCCCTGAAGTAATTACTGCCTAGCTCCTTACCACACAAAGCACACACAATTGGCTGGACACTAAGACAGATATTCATGGGGGTAATATCAGGGCCGTACAAAAGATCTCCTGGGGTGAGAAGTTGATGAAACTCTTCAGCATTCTCTTTCTCTACAAATCCTAGGGTTGGTGGATTACCATTATAATTTCTCTTTAAGGGTCTTAATTAACCCTAACTGGAGCAATTGGCTAATGCAGGTTTCTCAGTCTTGGCCCTATGGACATTTTGGGCCAGATGATTATCTTTTGTGGAGGGCAGGTCTTGACTGCTCCATTCTCTTTAATTTATCTATTCAGTTATTTATTGGGAAAATCATGATTTTATTTCTACCCTGGAGCCTCCTAAGATTTATTACAAGGTTTCTGTTCAAATTGTCTTCTGACTTCAGGAATTTATCCCATGTGTCTATGTTCTGTTTGTTCTGACTGATCTTCCTTTCTCAAGCCGCCAAAAAGTCGTGCTGTGTTTTTATTTTTCTTTATTGGCTTATTGAGTCTTTTTTTTTTTTTTTTTTTTTTTTTTTGGTTTATTGAGTCTTAAGACTGTTTGTTGGACTACCATCCAGGATAGCTGACTTGTAACTACCATAAGGTAGACCAGTGGTGTAGAAACCCTTCAGGCACCTGGAAGAGACCACTCCCTCACCCAGTAATCAAAGACACTAAGTTCACTCATGAGGGTCAGGCAGGTCCCCATACTTCCCCCTTAACCATCACCAAAATCCACATTTTCCTATGACTCAGCCTTGTTGAGGGATCATAGCTTTTCAGTCTCTGTCAAAAAGCATCTCTAAAGCTGGTATCCAGGTGCTATTCATGGTAGAGAAAATTCAGTACTTGTTATTTCTGTGGGGGCTGCACAGAACTCCAGGCTTCAGCAGCATTCAGCTGCAATACAGGCATCTATCCGATTTTGGCAAAATCAGATAATTGGATTCTATATGATTTTAGCAAAATCAGGTAGGTTGGAGAGGGCAATAAGAGCAAAGAGGCCAAGTTAAGGTCATGTCTTTCCTGGAATCTACTGTTAACTTTCATGAATTTTTTAGAGTGATTATAATGCTGTTTTGACAAGACTGCCTTAGGGCCAGGTCATTCATCTCTAGTTTACTAGAGTTAGTTTACTCTTTTGTAAAATAAAGTTGTTAGATTGATTCCTAAAGTCTCTTTTTACAAAAATATCCTACAATTTTATTATTTTAAATCACTCTTTATATCATCTAAAAGTGATATGTAGACAATCGTCTGAATCTTTGGTTGAATAGGATGGCTATAAACATTTTTAGGAGACAATGTGGGAAATTTAAATCTAACTATATATTTGATAACATTTAAAAATTATAGTAGTTATCTATTATTGCCATAACAAATTATCGAAAACTTAGTGGCTTAAAACAACACAAATGTATTATCTTTCCAATCTGTAAGTCAGAAGCCTGACACAAGTCTCATTGGGATAAAACAAGGCGTCACAAGGCTGCATTCCTTTCTGGGGGCTCTAGAAGGAAATCAGTTTTTCTATCCTTTTCAGCTTCTAGTAACCACCCACATTCCTTGGTTCATAGCCCCTTTCCTCCAACTTCAAAACCAGAAAATTTTAACTCTCTGTGCCTTTCTTCCATTGTCACATCTTCCTCTAATCACAGCCATGAAAAGTTTTCAAGCTTTTAGGGACATATGTGATAATATTGGGTCCACCCAGATAATTCAGGTAATATCCAACTGCAAGGTCCTTAATTTAATCACATCTTCAAAGGCCTTTTTCTTCAAAATAATGTATTCACAGGTTCTGGAGATTAGTACATGGAAATCTTTGGAGCACCATTATTTTGCCTACCACAAAAATTATTGCTAATATTTAAGGTGTGATGATGACATTGGGGTTATGTTTAAACTACATGTTTAAAATGGAATTTATTACAGCTGCTTTATTTGACCAAGGATCCAGATAAGATCAGCATATTCTTTTTAGGTTATATAAGGAGTGGATTAAAAAACTATATAGATTGGAAGAACCAATACTATTAAAATGTCCATACTACCCAAAGCAATCTACAGATTTAATTTAATCCCTGTAAAAATACCAATATTTTTCACAGAACTAGAACAAATACTCCTACAGTTTGAATGGAACCACAAAAGACTCTGAATAGCCAAAGCAATCTTGAGAAAGAACTCAGCTGGAGGTACCACAACCCCAGGTTTCAAGGTATACTATAAAGCTGCAGTCATCAAAACAGTGGGGTACTGGTGCAAAAATAAACTTTAGATCAATGGAACAGAATAGAGTCCAAAAATAAACCCACAGTTATATGATCAATTAATCTATGATAAAGGAGGCAAGAATATACAATGAGAAAAAGACAGTATCTTCAACAAATAGTGTTGGGAAAACTGGACAGCTGCGTGCAAAAGAATGAAACTGATCACTTTCTTACAACATACACAAAAATAAACTCAAAATGGATTAAGGGCCTAAATATGAGAACTGAACCCATAAAACTCTCAAAAGAAAACATAGGCAGTAATTTCTTTGACATCATCCATAGAAACATTTTTCTAAATATATCTCCTCTGGCAAAGGAAACAAAAGCAAAATTAAACTATTGGGACTACATCAAAATAAAAAGCTTTTGAACAGAGAAGGAAACCATCAACAAAACAAAAAGGCAAACTACTGAATGGGAGAACATATTTGCAAATGATATATCCAATAAGGGGTTGGCATCCCAAATATATAAAGAACTTATACAACTCAACACCAAAAAACCCACAAATAATCCTATTAACAAATGGGCAGAAGACCTGAATAAACTTTTTTCCAAAGAAGACATCCAGATGGCCAACAGACACATGAAAATACGCTCAACACCACTCATCAGTAGGGAAATGCAAATCAAAACCACAATGATATATCACCTTATACCTGCCAGACAGGCTAGAATTCAAAGCACAAGAAATAACAAGTGCTGATGAGGATATTAGGAAAGGAACCTTTGTGCACTGTTGGTGGGAAGGCAAATTGGTGCAACCATTGAGGAAAATAGTATGGAGGGTTCTAAAAAAATTAAAAATAGAAATACCATATGACCTAGTAATT
>NC_048223.1:5813847-5865164 GCF_002007445.2 Ailuropoda melanoleuca | reverse complement strand
GATCTTAGGGATGTGGGCTTCTTCTTTAAAGATTTTATTTATTTATTTGAGAGAGACAGACAGACAGACAGTCAGCAAGAAAGGAAACCCAAGCAGGGGAGTGAGAGAGGAAGAAGCAGGCTCCCAGCGAAGAAGCCCGATGAGGGACTCCTTTCCAGAACNTCCAGAACGCTGTGATCACACCCTAATCCGAAGACAGGCACTTAATGACTGCGCCACTCAGGCGCTCCAGGTTGTGGGCTTCTTGATTTTTCAGCCTGCCTTCTGGGGGAGGGGCCTGCTGCGCTGGTACGCAGGAAACCCTGTTTGGGTAGAGTCTCCATGTCCCCTGCAAAGGGGGATGGGGATGGGCACCCTGTGAGCTGGTATTTCTGGGCTTTTGTTCTCTGGCGGCTTTCCCTGGCGGTCTGCTGTGCCTCTTCTGAGAGTCAGAGCAGCAGCGGCCGAAATTCAGCCTCTGTCTCAGAACAGAGGGATTGCGGACCATTCTCCACTGCTTTCTGGCCATTTTAACTCTGTTTCTGTTGGTGCTGCTCAACCCTGCAGCATCCCGGGCTGTGCGCCCCACACC
This sequence comes from Ailuropoda melanoleuca, assembly GCF_002007445.2. Taxonomy (NCBI): domain Eukaryota; kingdom Metazoa; phylum Chordata; class Mammalia; order Carnivora; family Ursidae; genus Ailuropoda; species Ailuropoda melanoleuca. The sequence continues at coordinate 5,864,593 of NC_048223.1, read as the reverse complement.
CGGTGTCCCAGCCCTCACTTCCAGGGCCGGCGCGTCTCTGTCCTTTGTGTTTCCAACCCCACCAGCCGCCAGTCACCAGCTGCCCCGCGTGGGCTCCCGGAGCTCCCGGTCTCAGTCTGGTGTCTCGCGGTTGCCGACCGCGAGTCTGCCTGCTCCCCCATGCAGGTGGCCCGCCAGGTGCCCCATGCACGCTCTTGGAGCTCCCGGTCTCAGTCTGGATCCAGTGAGTACACTGGAGTTCCGGAGCTCTGTGAGATGCTTGGTGGCGCGTGCTCCCGGCTCATGGTCTCAGTCTGTTGTTTCGAGGGTGCGGGTCCATGGTCCACCCGCTCCCCGGTGCAGGTGGCCCGCCAGCCACCAGCCGCCCCGTGCGCGCTCCCAGAGCTCCCGGTCTTGGTCTGGGCCCAGTGAGCGCACCGGAGTTCCGGAGTTCCGTGAGATGCTTGGTAGCGTGCGCCCCCCGCTCATGGTCTCAGTCTGCTGTCTCAAGGGTGCGGGTCCACGGTCCGCCCGCTCCCCTGTGCAGGTCGCTCCCATTTCCCGGGGCCCTGACACAGCGGCTCCCTCCCCCTTCTGTTTATCTTCCGATATCTGTGCGCAGTTTCATGGCTCCCCCCTTCGTACCTCAATACTCAGCGCTGGAGATGTTCATTTGTAGAGATCCAGATGTATCTTCCTGCGTCTCAGGCTGATTCCGTGGATGTTCATGCTGGTCTGGTACCTATCCAGCTCAACTCAGGGGACCGGCTGAAAAAGGGGTCCCCTACTCCTCTGCCATCTTAACTCCTCTTTGTTTATATTTTTAATTGCCCTGTTACTATAAGCTGTCTCAAAGCTTTTTTCAAAAGCTGTAAATCATGTATAGACAAATATAAGTAAATAAAAATGCTTTCAACAGGGGCTGAGGTAAATTGCAGGATGAACCACTAGATCCATGTCAGGTGCAGAAAAGTAAGAGAATAAATGCTTTTACTTTTGATATCCCAGGAACTTCCCCTTGGAAACAATGTCAGATGTGGTCTACATGGCCAAACACTTTCCAAATTCCAGAGGAAGAAAAACCAAGTCAATAACAAGGAGAATTCAATATTTGCTTTTCTTTTCAAAGAAAATATTTGCTTTTCTCAGATGTAGATTTGTGGCACCTAAATAAAAATCAATGGACAGATTCAAATGCTTTCAAGTTCCAAGTGGGTAGTATAAATGAACAAAGTGGTGAAAAACCAGAGGGGGTGGGCCTTATGGGTAAATGGAGAATATGCCTCCCCACCATTCAAGTTTAAATTTTTATAAAACATGCTTCAAGGAAAACAAAACACATCTGTTGACCACAGATGTTGGCTCAATGGCCATTTTGTGACCCCCAAACTAAATAATCGATATATTTCACTCCACTAAAGTATCTCAACAACAGAACCACTGGCACTTGGAATGCAACAATTTTTCACTGAGCAGAACTTTGCTGTGCATTGCAAGTCAATGAACATCTGAGTATCCCAAGAACCAAAAGCTATAACACCATTCAGACAAATAAAAGTTTTCCTCCCAACCCTACAAATTTCAAACATGTGTCTCCTGCCACCCAAGGTGAGAACTATGGTGTCCAGTTTTGTAGCTGACTTATTCTATCTCTTGACATTTTCATATTTCACCTTGTATTTTTCCTTTTTCACAATAAAGGTATAACATGATTTTCAGGATTGAAGGGGGACAGCATAATAGCAAACCCTTTCCTTTGTCTTATATTGAATTAGAAATGGTACGATGAAGGGGTTGGCAGGAAATATGAAGATAATGAGATGAGGAGGAGGAAATGATCAAAGGACGAGTCAATGCAGTCACTAGGCAAAGGAAACAGCAGGGAAAGTATGTGGGGGTAGAGGCTGGACTAGTGATTTTATTATTGCTACCATTACACAGTTTTTCAAAGCTGCTCTCTTTCATCCTCTTCCATCATCTTGGAACTTTCCCAGAATGTCCAATTTGAGAAACTTTGCATTTGTATCTTTGGCCCCTAAATAAAAGTAGAATCCTGTCTAATGACTACCATTTATAACATCCAGTTCTACATAACGAAGCCATTGCCAACTCATGGTCAACAGCCACACTAACCAAAGGTTGCTGTTATGGATATAATTAGCTTCCTTAAATGGAAAACTCATGTAGAACAGATGTATTTTCAAGTCATTGTTTGGTCAACCTAGTTAATATAACTATTGAGATATAGTGTTGCATATTCAAAAGTAGAAATCACTTTTGGATGATTGCATATTATAATATCCTTTGTAAATCTGGCATCAGTTCTCAAAGTAGGGCTCTTTTGTTTCCTCTGAGGGCAGAATGTTGTAATCTATGGTGACTTAATGGCTGCAGGGATCCCCCCTGATAGACTAATGACCCTCACATCTTTAAAGAGAGTAAGAAGGTCTCAGGGATATGCAGACTTGAAGATGTTTGGAATAAAGTTGTTAATAGAGAAGAGAAAATGAACCACGGTAGAAGTAGGTTTCAGACAATTTCAAAAGTTCAAAATAGAGGAGAGTCAGAGAAAAGTAAAGAAGAGTATAAAGCCCAGGGCAAGGAAAGCTCAGGAGGTATAAATGACACTAAGCTAGCCAGTTCTAGCAGAAACCAGCAGACCCAGGCAGGGCAGGGGGTAGACAGAGGGGCCAGAGGCAGGCGGAGGATGAAGGGGCCATCTAAGACAGCATAAAACCAAGCTCTTAAATGTAATGTCTGTTTATTGACCAGGAAAGGAAGGTTATAAAATAAGAGGTTACAAACCAGTTTCTACAGCCTCAGAAACTGATTCAAAATAACCCTAGACATTTTTTAAAAGTAGCTGCACATTTTAATGATTACAAGAGTAACAACAACTAATATTCATTAGCGACACTGTGGGCAATGTGCTACCAACTTTACATGGATTAGCTCTTTTCATTTCAACACTATGGGTTTCCTCAATTTAAAGCTGAAGAAACTAATGTGGAGAGGGTTAAACAACTTGCCCAACTTAGTCACATGGGTACGAAGGGTTCAAACTCCTGCTCTTAACCAATAGGTAACACTGCCACCTTTCATGTCTGACTCTGTTATTCCCTGGATGACAGACCCCTTGAGAGCTATTGTTACATCCCTACAGTGGGCCTCAGAAGCCCTGTAAACACTATCCCCTTTCCAGGGCAGAAGCGTTCAAATTAAGGTGGGCATGTGGACCCAAGTTAGTCTATTCAGATTCTACTCACCCCCTCAAATAATTTGAGTTTGGAAGAGAAATAGCCAGTCAGTTTGGATTGGTCTTTCTGCTGAGAAACTATCAATGTAAGGGCTAGGGCATGTCTGCATTTTCCCCTTCAGCTCCACTGAAAGGCAGAAGGAATGGAAAGTGGAAGAACACAGAAGAGAGGTTGAAAATGAGCACTTCCTAAGTCCTTAGTGGTTGTCCAGCTCCTTCCTGGGGCCAGCTCCTCTCCTGACAACAGATTCAACAAGATGCCCTCTGTTCTCATAATAAATACCCTTTTCCTGCTTAAATTGTCCTGAGTTGATTTCTGTCACTTAAAGAGTTACAACTAACGCAACACAGATCTGTGGTTTCTATTTCCTCTTATGTATTTTACTGTCCAGCATTTCCCCCTTTCATCAATAGTGTATTGTTTCAGAGAAGGGTCCTTTCCTAAATCACTGAGATTTAGTCTTAGAACCATAATAATATTATAGCAACCAGCAGACCTCCATCTCCTACTGGAAAGACTGGGAAAAAAATAACCCAATCAAACCCAGTGCAATTTGGATCTCCATGCCCAAATGTCCCACATTTTATTGTGAACATTCATAGAATATGCCTACATAGCAACTGGGCAAATGGATATACCCAGAACCATGCTCTCATATCCCTTTCTTGGAAATTCTCCAAGTAGCCTTCTTTAGACATCATCTCCTGATGGGTTTGGTACTGTTGTAAATACAAAAGAGGACAGTACACATTTGCATTATGGAAACGGTTTAAAAAAATAATAATAACTACCACCAACATCATATCTATTGTCATCAATGCCCTCTTTATTTGTAAAGTGGATTTTAATGGTATTTTGGTATTTTAATTTTAATGAGCTATTTTGATGGTCTACCAATTTCATTAAAATGGAATTCTATTGCAATCTTTAATAAATAATTAAAATAGTCCCTAATGGAAGCTCAACTGCTATATTCCCAAATAAAAATTTGCAGTGAATTGTTTTATTAGTGTGATGATTCTCAAAGCAACTTTGCCACATGAACTACATTTTTATGAGGGAAATGGAGACAAGGATAATACCTGTGATTATTTTCTCAAGTTGACCCGAGCCTGTCTGAGCAAAGAATATGCCTGTGGATGAACACAGAATAAGAAGATTGTCTTCTCCAACCTCCTCATTTTACAGATAAGGATGCTAAGGTCTAAGGAACAAGGTCATACAATTTAGTAGCTAGGTTACATTAGATCCTGAGTCTGCTAATATTCCTGATTTAAAGCTCTTTTTATCTCACCTCTTTGGGAAGGCTTTATGGATGACTTTTACAAGTTTCATAACCTACAGAATTGAGGAACTCAGATCAATTCAGGTGAGAAACAGCCAGCAGAATAGATGGGCACTGGAGGGGGAGTTCTAGCCCAGGCTCTGCCATTTATAGAGTTGCACTTGAGGTTCTATTCATAAAAAAGAGGAACTATTCATTCCAAGGACTTCTTGACATCCTGGAGAATCCTTAGATGCTTCTAGAAGACCTGGCTCTCCTCCGCTGGGACTCTTGGTAACAGCTTCTACTAGCTTTCCTAAAGAGTGGGCAAAACTCGAAATTCATATGCTCTTCTTGTGAGCCAAGGGAGTTTCCCCCTCTCTTCCTTTAGAACCCAGATAAGGTACATGGGATATACCCAACTCATAGTGATATTCAGTTATCTGTGTCAATCACTAAAGAGCCAGGTAGTTCACAAGCATTGGAAATTTATATCCTTCTACTTTTTTTTTTTTCCTATCTTAACTCTATCTTACTAGATTCTGAACAACAGAATTTTGAGTTCAAAGAATCCAGTCATCTGATTTAAGGTAAATGTCTTTATAAACAGATCAGTTCAAATAATTTATGTGTGATTTGGTCACTATGGTTCCAAAGAAATGTACAAACCCCTGTATGTCTCTTTTATAATAAAATACCATCATAGATTTTACCCTCCTGGTTTCTGGTATCAATTCAGCCTTCTATGATAGGTGTTACTAAAAACCTTTGAAGTGCTTGTTTGTACATGCCAGATTTTCTTTAATATGCCAAGTGATAAATAATTCCACTCTGCAATATTTCAAAGAAAAAAATGTCAAAAAAGAAAAAAAAAATGCCCTGAAAAATGAACTAAAAAGCAAGATAAAATGTTTGTCACATGTCTTCGTTTTCAATAAAGCATATGGAGTATGGCTCAGGATCTCCACCTAGTGGAATCTTTCAGGTGGTAACTTGTAAAACCTCTAAAATAAAAGAAACTTAGGGATGGAACCATTAATTCAGATGAGTGATTTTCTTTCTTTTTTTTTTTTCCTACACAAATGTGTTTACTGAGAGTCTGATACAATAAGTCAATGTTGCTTCTTTTTAACTTAGAGGATTCACATTTCCTAGGTTATTATTATTTTTTTAAAAGATTTTATTTATTTATTTATTTGTCAGAGAGAGAGACAGCCAGTGAGAGAGGGAACACAAGCAGGGGGAGCGGGAGAGGAAGAAGCAGGCTCACAGTGGAGGAGCCCGATGTGGTGCTCGATCCCACAACGCCGGGATCACGCCCTGAGCCGAAGGCAGACGCTTAACAACTGAGCCACCCAGGCACCCCACACATTTCTTAGGTTATTATTAAGAGATCTTTCTCCACTAATATCTCTAACTCTTGAAAGCTATTTTTGTCATATTGTAGGCAGGATACCTGGGTTCTTCCTCCTTTCCTTTGCCAAGTCCATATTAAAGGATTTCACTGCTTTTAAAAAATTCTACTCTGACTGGGTAGGGAAAGTAACTGCTGCTCAGGAAAGGCCATTTTTTTTCCTAGTTATTGTTACCAAAAATTTGATGGAGAAAGTTGCTGGTAGTATCTAACAAGTGATGTAAGTGCGCTCAGGTAGGTTAAAAAGACATAATAAATCATGGGGCTTCCATCTACTTCTAGGGTGAGTAGAGACTATTTCTGTGTAGCCAACTGGAGAAATCTCAATGATAGCATGTCATTTTCCAGACAGACCACTTCTAGTTCTTTTTCCTCTTGAAAGGTAAAACATATGCAGTGCAAGTCACACTTCCACAAGTAGTGCTAACTGCTGCCCTTAGAGTAATTTCTAGAAAACCGTTAGGTATATAGCTAAGACCTTGTGTGACCAGCCCAGAGATATAGAAAAGCTAAGAATTTCCTTGCTGAATCTTCCATCTTCTTTTCATTATGTTGGTATTTTGTTTCAGGCACCTGAGTCTATCATCAATGATCCCTGGGAGATCACTGAACCAAGAGAAATCCCTTTTCTAACTACTCAGGTTCAGACTCTGTGAGTCTGTCATCACACTATCTATATGCTGCCTAGAAAGATGAGGAACATTTGGGGTTCAATAAGCATCTAGTTATGGTTACACTGCTCAATAAACTAGCTGTTTATTCATGACTAGTACATCATATTTGGTAAATAAATGCTTATAAATTGAATTAAATTACATTTAGTTTACATGATAATTGTTCTTTACTATAAAAATAAAGGTATCAATTGTCAGTTGGTACTAAAAACTGTTATCTATAAAAGATATAAATCTGTGATCACTGTTATAAATCTACGCTTCATAGTCCCCTTGGGGTCTATTTAGCTAAGTTCAGTATTACTTTCATGTTAGTTTTGAGTTTTTATTTTGGATTGATGATGGGATAATTGCACTAATGGCTACACTTCTTCATCCTTCCATCCCTCTGCTATTCCTTTGTAGTACCCTCTCACTCTGCCTGAGACCTCAGCCATGTGGCTTGTTGGCCAATAGGATATTAGCAGTCTTGGGTCAAACAGAGGCCCGACAAGGCACCTGCACATTTCTGCTTCCTCTTGCACACTTCTGCCATCGCTATGAAAACATGTCCAGGTAAGCCTGCTAGAAGATGAGAGGCAGGTGGTCCAACTACTTTTGTCACCTCAGTCAAGTATCAGACATGTGAGTAAGACCAATTGGCACAAGAAGAACCAACCAGCAGAGCAAAGCCTAAATTTTGGACCTGCATACTCTTGAGCTATTAATACCTTCTTTAAAAGACAAATTTTATTTATTTATTTAAGAAAAAGAATAAGAGAGAGAGGGAGATCACAAGCAGGGGGGAAGGGTAGAGGGAGAAGCAGACTCCCCAGTGAGCAGGGGGCCCTATGCAGGACTCGATCCCAGGACCCTGGGATCATGACCTAAGCCAAAGGCAGACACTTAACTGACTGAGCCACCCAGGCACCCTTGAGCTATTAATACCTTAAGCCAGTGAGTTTTGTGGTGCTTTGTTATGCATGCAGCATTACTGAGAAAATGGATAACTGATAGAGGATGCACACTTAGTTCTGGAACAGCTTAGGGGTTAACCAAAGGAAGTTCTTAATGGAAAATAATAATCTGTGAGCGAAAAAAAAAGAACTACAGCTTGGGGTATTGAAAGATGAGAGCCAGAGGGGACAAAGTTATGAAAATTCTTCATGGGGAGGATAAGTTGACATTTCAAGAGAGTTGAAAAGGATATATCAGAGAACAAGGCCAGAATCAATAATATCATACTTATCAAAAATGTATGGAAGAAAGGGATTCTGATGGAGGAAGGTGGCTACCACCCAAGATTTGCCCATAACACAGATTTAAAAATAATGAGTTTCTTTTAAAAGTTGCAAGTTGCTCGTTTCTACAACTACGTCTTGGGGGTGGGGGTTAGCTGTACACGGAGGGATATACTAGAAGAGTTGCTAAAGCTCCTTCCACATGTCCCATAATTCTATTATTTTAGTATACCAATTTATTGTTTGTGAAACAATCCTTAAAAGGCTTGCGGTCATCCCACAATTGCTGTATGCAATCAGATAGCAGTATTGATAGCATTAAGACTATGATCTGGGTGTGCTGAGCTGAAGAATACCTCATGAGAATTATGCTAATAACATGGTTAGGGAGTTTAGGACACATGTCTCATTTAGAAGGCAAGCCCCTTGACTGGATCTCTAGATATTTCTGCAGGGGACAGAGTGAAAGAACCGAGGTTTGATTAGAATAACACGGGCAAACTTTATGCCCATGAATCTTCAGACAGGACTGGGTAACAAGAACTTCAAAAACGCAGATGATTTCTCACTTACATGCAATTTCCCATACTGAATAAATTTATTTACTCCTTCCCTATCAAATACACATATAAAATGGAACTGCCCTTAAGGTGATCTTGTTACTGAAATAAAAAGTGTGTGTATATGCGTGGGTATGTGTAAAGTGGAAAAATAAATTAATTTTAAGGACTGCATTAACCGACTATTGTGTTTTGGGAGAAGAAGGATACTTTTTGGGTAAATGTCTCATTAATCTCAACTAGAAAGTTCTCTGTGGCCAGGGATCCATCTCATTTTTATATACCTGTATCATCCAAACCCATTGGAATGAACACTTAGACCCTCAACAAGTATGTTCTATTGCTTCTCCTCTTACGTGGTAAAGAACTTTTAGTGCAGCCTTGCTTTCAAAGAGGTGAAAAGGTTTACTGTTGAATTTCTTCAACAGTAAGTATGAATCATCCTCCAACTTTTATAGATTTTTTAAAAATTCAATGAAGGTTTAGAAATAACAACCTATTTCCTTAATGAAATGGCCATTTAGATAGATGTCTAGTTTCCCAATTATCTTTATTATTTCATGTGTTTCTATGACACCTCTCCATCTTATAACCTAAAGATTATTAGGTATTAAAGGGGAAACCTAATGACTTAGAATTAACTATACAGACAGTAATTATATATTTCCAGTCTTTCACTCCCTCAGAAATTTTTTAATGATCAAAGTATATTCTCTTGAAAAGAACTGGTATGAATTCTAATGTTTGCTCTATTTGTTGCAAAGTTTGTACCAGGCAATTAAAGATAAATAGATAACAGCTACAGACATATGTTCCATAACCATCCCATTTATCCCTCTAACTGGACTTTTCCAATTTCATTTCCATTCCCCTCCCATTCTTCATACCACCTCCTCTTCATACAACTTTCATACATTGCTTTCATACAACACGGAGTTACCAGATTAAGGGAGAAAATAGATGTAAAATACTTAGCAACTGACACATAGTGGATAGTAAATATTGTTACTGCTAGCAATTAAAGATGAAAAAAAGAATTGCCAAAGTAAATGGAAGCAAAATGGTGTTTTATAATCTTAAAAACACAGGAGTGGTGTCTTCAACTCTTAAACCTGAACTTGCTTTGGACTCTGCACAGCATCATGCTTTTTCTATACTCAGAGACCCAAACGTCTCTTTATTCCCCTCCATGGATTTATACAATCCTTACCCATGTTAACATTATTGAAAACAAGCCCATGTTGAATTCAGTTGCTGATACCAGCCCAGTCTACTTAATGTTTTATTTTTCAGTCCCTAAGGTATTCTTTTGAAACAAAGGCAAACCAGGAGAAAACATTAGAAAGAACTGTTTCTTTTCCACACTACACAATAAATGATCTCTTTTGTCATTTTCCAAGAGTAGCCTTGTGGCCCCCAAAGCTCCAGGAAGCTATGCTAACTTGTAATTCCATGTTAGCTAATGAATAAAAAGTATATATGAGCATATAAAAATATAAAAAATAGGGCAGCAAGTTAGGCCAATAGCAATGTGAGGGGGTAGTACTCTAGGAAAAGGTCAATAAAGCACAGCAGTCTGTGTTAGATAAATAAGACCATATGCTCTGGCTGCAATTCAAACCCCACCCCACCAATATGACATAGAGATGGATGGTGTTTACATGCAGAATATACTCATGTGGGAGCAGAGATAAGATATGCCAAGAGGTATGTGGAATTCCTTGAGAGCTAGCTGCAACTGTGGTCCTTTTTTCTCTGATTCAAGGGAAGGTGTATCTGAATGCAAGTAAGTATGAGTGTTTGTGGTAGCGTGGAATTCATTTTAACTAGATAAAGAATATAAATTGTTATCTCTCATTGATACATTATCATTCATAATAAATTACTTACAACATGTCATATATCTTGAAGAAGAGGATTCAACCTCATAGATATATGAATTCTTTGCAAGTTATTCTATAAATTTAATGTTATCCTAGTAAAAGCATCTAGTTCTAGATGATTTTGATATGAGATTAAACAAGTGATCGTAGGGGCGCCTGGGTGGCACAGCGGTTAAGCGTCTGCCTTCAACTCAGGGCGTGATCCCGGCGTTCTGGGATCGAGCCCCACATCAGGCTCCTCCGCTGTGAGCCTGCTTCTTCCTCTCCCACTCCCCCTGCTTGTGTTCCCTCTCTCGCTGGCTGTCTCTATCTCTGTCGAATAAATAAATAAAATCTTTAAAAAAAAAAAACAAAAAAAAACAAAAAACAAGTGATCGTAAGTTAATATCGAAAATAAACAAGCAAGAATAGTTAGAAAAATTCTAGGAAAAAAGGGAAGAGGCGCTAGGCCTATCATTTATGAAAACCTATTCTATAGCCATAACAATTAAGATAGTGAGGTACTGGTGCTTAAAAAAGAAAGACAATCAATAAAATATATGTTCAGGAATAGACCCAAACACATCTGTGGGTATGATATATGACAAAAATCATATTTCAAATGGGGGGGAACAGATGCAGTGCTCAACAACTGTTACACAAATAAATGGACAGCTGTCTTGTGTGCGAGGTTGGAAGGAGGGTGGATAAAGTTAGAGCCTTCTATCACAACTTTTGTACCAGAAATTGGAGTTAGACAAAATAACTAATCCAAACACAAACAAACATATGAAAGCACTTACAGGAAACAAGGGAAAAAGTTTTAATAAAATTTAGACCGGAAAATATCTTTGTAAGAATGACCAAAGCCCTACAAAATACAGTATTGGTACCTAACATCAATTTTATAAAAAAAATATTTCTGGGGGGAAAAGCCTTCATTATAAACAAATGAAAAACTGGGAAAAAATATTTGCAACTCAACATCACAGTGGACTAATCTCACTGAAGTGTAAAGAATTCTGCAACTCAATAAGAAAATGACAAAATAAAATAGACAAAAGATATAAAGGTCATTCACCCAAAGAAACTATAAATGGCTCTTACACAAATTTAAAGATGCTCAGCCTTACAGTAAGAGGAATGGAAATGAAAACTACAAATTATTGTTTTGCACCTATCAAAATTACAAAGATCAGATCAAAAGGTTCGTAGAAGGAAAAATGCCTCCCCTGTAATGTTCTACTTGGATCCTTGATTGCAAGTACACATTATAGTATATTCCAGGCTGCTATGACAAAATAGCACAGCCTGGGGGCTTAAACAACAGATGTTTATTTCTCACAGTTCTGAAGGCTGGAAAGTCTAAGCTCAAGGTGCCAGCAGATTCAGTTCCTGGTTGAGAGCCTGCTTCCAGGCTTGCAGATAGCTGCTTTCTCACTGTGCCCTCACAAAGTAGAGAGAGCTCTGATCTCTCTTCCTCTTCTTATAAAGACACTAATCCCATCATAGGCACCTCACCTTCATGACCTCATCTAAATTTAATTATTTCCCAAAGGCCCCATCTCCAAATGCCATCATATCAGGGGTTAGGGATTCAACGTTATTAACTGGGGGGGTGGGGTGAGGGGGATATAAACATTCAGTCCATAATAATACAACAATGCAAATAAGCAAGGGAATCTCACAACAGGTCTGATTTGTAGTGGCTGATAAAAGCAACTATAGGGAATAGGGAACGAAGCGTTCTCTAAATAGAACCAATATTCACTGAATGCCAACCATGTGAAGATGGCATTCTTTGTGATATTTATTTTGGTTTTGTGACATTTTGAGTAGGATTCTGATTCAATTGCATGTAGCACGTGGTGTGTACAAAAGAAGGGCAGTGATGGAGAGACTAGATTGAGTGAAGCTTGCCTTTCCAGATTAATAGTATCCTTATTAGTCATACATACATACATACACAGAGACAGACACCCTGAACTTGCAGAGAACAGATGCTGTGGGGGGAAGGCTGAGATCTCAAGTTCAAGGATAGATAAACACACCGAATCAGAAGTTATTTTTTACATTGAACTGCCCCATTTAAGCCTAACTTGTAATTGAAACTCCAGGAAACTCCTTAATTATAGCCAGGAATTTTATTGACATTGGGGTGGATGCAGTTAATAAGACATTATGATTTCCTTTCTACTCCTGTTGCCATTCCTTGTCATATTTTTTTGCTGTGAAAGAAATGACTCAGACTTTTTTCTCCTCTTGCATCACTTGAAGGCAGCCAGTAAAGGACTTCACTTCCTCTTTTCACTTACCAGGGGACAGAGAAGTGACTACACCCCATTCCAGAATTGATAGAGAGGAAGAAACAGCTTCCCTTCCAGACTACCCTCCAGGCTAGGCAGCAGAAATGGAAGAAGAAATGCTCAAGGATGGCCAGATTGTCTGCTGAACCACAGCTGGGCCTCAGGCCTAGGCAGATGGGGTCCAAGGTAGCCTCAGAGGCCCCTGGGAGTGTGTGTGTGTGTGTGTGTGTGTGTGTGTGTGTGTGTGTGCACGCGCACACGCAGGCACACACGCGTTTTCCATGGGCCCCAGAATGGCACACACATGACTTACACTGCTGGCAGCCCTGGTAAGATTTTGCTGCCAGGACAAGGAAGGGTGTAAGAAGTGGAACATGTGGACCAATGCCTGAAGTCCAGACTATGGTGTCTCTGTGAATGTCGGCATACCCAGAAAAAATCCAGGAGGCCCCTGCCCCTGATACACTGTGCTCCAAAGTCTTTTAGTATTGGACACAATCCTAGGGAGAGAAATTTAGTTTCAGCCCCCCAGAATACTAGAGCCTCAAAACAGAAAACAATTTTATAGAAAAAAAGCAAAGAAAATTTTATTTCTGGCACACTGAAGCTTGTGAATTAAAAAACAGCCAATACATTTCAGTACAGATATTTGACAAGAAAGGTTCTGGTTAAAAGGGCCTCAAATTCCAGGTTAAGTCATGTGTGGTTTATTCTGTAAGCCTAGAGGCTCTCTGGCTATTTCTGAGCATATTCTCTGCCTAGTTGTTATCTGAAGTGAAAAGTGGATCCTGCAAGGGACTATAGCACTTTAAACCCTACCAGTTAGATACTTCAAAATGCCTTTCACCTCAGAATAAGAATAGCGACGGCTATTGTGAAATGCTAACCAGCAAGCTGATTGGTTGCTCCAGAGGCTGGTTTGTGGAAAAACTGCCAGATCACCAAGTTGTGATTGGAAACATTAGTGGCATCACTGCTGTCTCCAAGAGGTCTTCACTTTGTTTTTAATATAATTTATATATTTCTATAATGTAATTTTTAATGATGTATTTGACAACTAACAAAAGGCCTGAAACATTAACTGTTGGTTCTGGTGAGCCAGTATAAGCTGCACCAGTGTGCCACTGATTCTCACCCTGTCCCTTGCGTGGTGATTGCCACCCAGTCGGTGTTTTACATGTGGTGAGGAATTAGTTCATTTGTTTATGAGTAACTACCAGACCCCAAAAGGCTTCCAAATGCAAATACAAAAAAAGACTCAGGTTTGTTTAAAATCATGTAAGAGGTATATAAGAGGTAATCCTTCCAAGTAAGACAAAAAGCTATATAAGGCAAAAATTGTTTTGTTGGTCTCAATAAATAATAAATTAACTCATAAACTTCTACTTTTGCTGCTATATAACATCCATATAACTTAACAGTGGATTTTTTAAAGATTTTATTTATCTGTAAGAGAGAGAGAGAGAGCACAAGTGCATGCGTGCACACACCCAAGCAGGAGGAGGGGCAGAGGGAGAAGGAGAGAATCTCAAGCAGACTCCATGCTGAATGTGGAGCTTGACATGGAGCTTGATCTCACGACCCTGAGATCATGACCTGAGCCGAAACCAAGAGTCAGATGCTTAACCAACTGAGTCACCCATGTGCCCCTCACAGTTGGATTTTAGACTCAGTGAGATACAATAATCAACTGTGGCCTAGTTATTTAGATTTTCTGGGAAAAGCATGTTGTTTGGGGATCTTCACTGGTACCAGCGATGTCTTTTATTTCTTAAGTTGAACTAAGGGTTTATAGGTGTTTGGTTTTTTATTATGTTTTCATAACTTCAGGTAAGGAGAGAGTATTGATTAGGGGCACAGACTGAAGCCAGATGGCTTGGGTTCAAACCTCAGTTCTTTATACTTACTGTGCATGTGACGTCTGCCATGTTACTTATTCCCTCTGGTCTACAATCTCCTTATAAGCAAATTGAGGAAAACAACATTACCGGCTCCATGGGGTATGTGTGAGGACTGAGTATGTTAAGATATGTGATGTGCTTTAACAAAATACAGAAAAGATAGCCTGTGCTAGCTATTATATTATTATGTGAACCATGTACCATATTATAAGGAGAAAAAAAGAATTTTTAAAAAACCAAAGGTTGAACTACATATTGTTGCAACATTTTCTAATTTAAAAAAATTCTACCCTCATTTGCCCATTCTTAGCCTTTTAAACTGATCTAGTGCGGACAAGCCCACCCCAAGGCTGAATGAAAATGCTCCAGTGTGTTCCCACTCCCTTCTTGGACCCACTCAGCCTCCTCTCACTTGCCTTCTTGGTTCATTTTCTCCTCAGTTTTCCTGGCTTCGCAAACCCCATTGCAGCTCTTCACCATGGACCTTTAACCCCCACCCCCCGGCCTAGAATAGGTGGCCTGGAGTTAAATTTCTCAGTCCCACTACTAACTTATGTGAAGGACCCCAGGTCTCAGGCCTCTGTTCTCAGCCTGAGAGATAACAGCACCTCCTGGGACCCACCCCTACCACTCTTGAACCTCAGAGGCCCCGCCTGATGGGGGACAGGAATCAAATAACATTTAAAGGCTGTATATGCAAGTATTAGTAGATTGGAGATGTAATTTTAGCCCTGGGAAGACCTGAAGGTAACAGGGAAATGAAGAGGAAAAACATTGGACTAAATTCAGAGTTAATGAGGTCAAGTGAAATGATGCTTATTCAGTGTCTGGCACTTAAGAGGTATTCAATAATTAATACTTTCCCTGGGACACAAGAGAACTGAATAATAAATAGTTCACTTCGTTCAAACCTGACTAAATCATTTATCACCTCCAGATAAAATTGGGAGGTTAGATTAGTTGATACCTAAAGCAACTCTGCCTCAAAAAGTCATCATGTATTGTCCCTCAGGCTACAGTTTGATTATACATAAAGCCTAGGAATAAGAAATAACAAGCCTTGTTGAGTCAGTTCAAAACTGGTAAAATTGTGATTTATAAATTTTCCCACCAGAGGGCACAATATAAAAGCCAATGGCTGCTGAGATACAGCTGGTGCAGCATTTTACGGTGTGTAATTATTTCATTCTGTTGATTTTGGAATAGAGTTTCAGCTTCCTAGGTGGTGAGAATTGCCCCCTCCTGTTTAACATCCATTTTAATATAATCCACAATCCATTCTTCACATGTTTAGGATTTGCCTGAGTCTGAAATTTGAAAATAATTTTACCAAAACAGCTATTCACATCTTATTGAAACAAACCTTTTTTAAACTTCCAACTTTTCTTTCCAATAGGCAAGAGATTGTAACTTTGAAATGATCTTGAAATGTAAACTTACAATAACACACGGTGGTGCTTTTAAACACTGCTAAAATCTGATTTCAACTTTGCGTGGGTGTTAGTGCTTAAAAAGCATGGGTGTAGCTTTACCAATTTGTTTTGTGCTCTAAATCTAGTTTATATGCAAATCCTTGGGACATTGAAGAAATGTGCACATCCTTACATGCTCTAAAGAAAATCTATCACCTTCAAAATTTTAATGTATGTTCTTTAAGTCTAAAACACCACATTGTAAAACTAATTTACTATTCCTTTCAGCTTTCTCAAAATGTGTGTTTATTTAAAATGCTGGCAGTTTGGGGGCGCCTGGGTGGCACAGCGGTTAAGCGTCTGCCTTCGGCTCAGGGCGTGATCCCGGCATTATGGGATCACGCCCCACATCAGGCTCCTCCGCTATGAGCCTGCTTCTTCCTCTCCCACTCCCCCTGCTTGTGTTCCCTCTCTCGCTGGCTGTCTCTATCTCTGTCGAATAAATAAATAAAATCTTTAAAAAAATAAAATAAAATAAAATGCTGGCAGTTTAAAATGATTTTAATATATATAATAGCAAAATATATATTATTCCTATCATTTGAAGGAAATAGGTATAAAGATCATTATTAAAAGTCCTTTCAATCTTTGTGCCAGGAATTTTCCTTGTCTCTATTCATACCAAATTTTGTTGGGGGCATTTCTCCCTAGTATGAGATGTTTTTCATTGTGATTTAATGGACTTACACAGTAAGCTGTAGACTAGTGAGAAATCATGAAATCTGAACAGCAAGGCAGGTGATGAAAATAAACTCTAAAGCATTATAGTCAACCCTTGTATTCTAAGGAATATAATTTGTTGTATTTTCTCCCCTCCCCCCTTTTAAAAGGAGAGAACAGGCAATATGTCATTTAAAATAGATATATTTCCATATTATTTATTTATAATAAAAAATCTATTTCCCATAGCTATAACTTCTATAGACTCATAGGTTTTTATGAACTATGTAAACAGACCAAAAAAGACTAAATTAAAATTAATAAAACAAAAAGTCTCATTTTATAAATATTATTAGATGTTAAAATAAAAAAATCTGAGATAATCTATAAAGTGGAGGGTATTTTTCTAGATCAGAATTCTTTGCAATCATAAGTAATCATCAAAAGCAATTTTTTATTTCCCTTTCAACATAAATGAAGTTCACACCATGGTAGGAATGCTTCAATTGAGGAATATCTATCCCTACATATATTTGTTATTTTAGAAGATTGCAAACTTCAAATACCTTCCATCATAAGAATTTTGTAAACTCAATTAAGGAGTATTAAAATCTGCCCTTGATATAAAAATTATCTTTTGGGGAAGCAACTCACAACATTCAGGAACCAAATATGTACCTGGTGAAAGATAATTAATTTAGGTCTCTGGAGGTATAAAGGATGCCACTAAAGGGCATTTTTGTCACCTCTTCCTGGCTTCATTCTTTCTCTCTCTCTCCATCTCTCTCTCTCAGACATACCAAGCTGGTTTTGGTGTACCTGTCACAGAGATCATACCTGAAGCTCAGTTCTACTGGGCCCTTCCTAGAAAACAGCTATTTTCATTGAAAACTGGACAACCAGAGTTAGAGTTACTTGAAGCTCAGCTGCCTCAAACAAACTTAATCTGGAAAACTTAAGGCAGGAAGGAATGTAGTTAACGCAGATTCCAAATATTCAACTGAATGAATTGCTTCCCTCTCCTTCCTGACTCCAATAAAAGAAAATCTGAAGCAAAGTTACTTAAGTGAGAATCATTTTTTTTTTTTTTATCAAGAATATTCTTCTAGGGGTGCCTGGGTAGCTCAGTCATTAAGCGTCTGCCTTGGGCTCAGGGCGTGATCCCTGGGGTCCTGGGATCCAGCCCCACATCAGGCTCCCTTCTCTGCTGGGAGCCTACTTCTTCCTCTCCCACTCCCCCTGCCTGTGTTTCCTCTCTCGCCACTGTCTCTCTATCAAATAAATAAATAAAATCTTAAAAAAAAAATATCCTTCTAGGAAAAAAATGCCATCCCTTAAAACTGCTTGAGTAATTTTCTGATAACTTTAATGAAATTAAGATTTGTTCTGAGAAATTAGTTATCTATCTAGTGAACTTTAACCAAACTATTTTTTAAACCATAATCTAAAAATGATTTTCTAGCTATTTTCTTTTTCTGCATGAAATGCCCTTCCCATGAAAAAACCTTTGAATTGACTTCCCTGAGCACTGCTTCTCAAACTCTCTGTGGTAAAGGAGTAATAATTAACTAGTTAATTGGTATTACTGTTATTCAAATAATTGTCAGTTGTACTTTTGTAAAATACAATAAAAATGAAATGCTAGATAAGTAGTATTTTTACATTATACAAAATACTAGCCCAGATACTTCATTATTAAATTAAGCAGATACAAAATGATTCTTTTAAATCACTGAGAACATTCCTAAATGTATATTCTCAGTTTTTGACTATTCCTCCCACTCTAGGAGCACCTAACTCACAAACCATCTCAGTCTGCAAGCAGCACTTCCAACAGCATATGTTACTGGCCTTTCAAGTTGTAAAAAACTTGATGTGTTCTCCTAACTACATTGTCCAAAGAGTACTAACACTATTCAAAATGTGTTTCAAAGTATCTAAATAGCTATGAACAACTCAAGGTTTAAGTGAAACTTTAAAACAAAAATCTCGAAACTATTACTAAATGTTGAAATTTTTCAATATGGGAGAAATGAAATAAGAGAAGTCTTTTGGAACTATATATCAATGCCTAAGTATGTCCCTTGTAACCTTATCCATTTGGGAGGCAGGGAGGAAGAGAAAAAGGAGGGTCGGAACTCTATGTCAGAAAATATCTTTAAAAATAGCTGTATTTTCCTAATTGGATATATGGAAAATTAGTTGAATTTAGAAGGAAAAAGAGAAATATCTTTGGGGAGACTTTTGTAATTTTTCTTTCCAACAGGAAAACCAATTTCCTTACAAAAAGTTATTCATTAGAAGTAGCCAAGCCAAAATGCACAGCAGTCGAAGTAATGGATCAGTTGAGTCTAAGAAAAGATTAGAGACACAACTCCCAAAAAGTATAATGTGGGCTGCAACTGAATGAGTTAATGCTGGTTGACTTGTAGGCTCTGTGTGTGTAATTTCCTCTAGAGATTACCTAAATACAGTTTTCCAAACTTCTGTGAACAGAGCACTATTACCAGTGTGGGACTCTTACAGTGACATGAAGTTATACTTCCAGTGTCCTGAACAATTTTACTGGGCTTATATTCATTTCTAGATCTGGCTCAGGGAGGTTTTTGGGGAAGTCTTATATCCCAGCCGACTTAATGTGCAATTGAAATAATAGATAAAAAAAAACACTTCATTAAAAATGGAAAGTGGTGTGTTATAGGTATATATATACTATATGTAATATACTGTTATTTATCTCATCTATCATAAGTCTCAAACTTTACTTATTGTATTGAGTGATTAATAAGAGAGTGGGTTTCAAGGATGAAGTAGGTCATTAACACATTATGAAAAGCATTTGCAGAGACCTAAGAATTTGAAAAAATAGATACCATGCCCAGTTTTAACAAATACTAATAAACAGTACTGGAGAAAGTAATTTAACTTCTCTAACACTCAATTTTCTTATCCATAAAATAGGATAATTTCTGTCCTTACCTATACTGTATGCTTGTGAAATGCAAATGAAAACACTATGTGAAGAGGAGAAAAACTATGACGATAGTACATTTTCCCTATATTTCTAACAGAGTATCCTTCTTATGTAAACAGGCCATTTTGAAATTCTTTCCTAAAGCATATCACATCCACAACAACCACTTTCCAAATGAGTCTCCATTTGGACTTTCCACTCTTAGAGGATAATGTTTACCTTTTCCTACATTCTTAATTTCTCTCGGCTGGTATAAGGTTGTAATTGCATTTAGCCCTGTGAAGCACAGTGGGTAACTTATCAAATAATCAGGTTATTGATTTCTGTAGAGGACTTAAATTTGTAACCTAGAATACCTTTTTTTTGCTGCAAATTAAAAGTAACACCCTGACAATCATGTCAGCAACTTATCTACATATGTTAGAAGCCATAATTATCATAGCAATGGAGAAAATGATCTTCGGAAATGTGATTATTGAATCACAGTCAATTAACTTGACAATACATTGACAATACATTATGATCACTTCATGAAATCTCTTACCCAATCAAGACTTTGTCAGTAGGGTAGTTTGCGCACTTAAAAGAGGAGAGACAACACCCTCAAGAGGGCTAATATTGATTCTATAAAATAGAAGAGGTAAAGTTTAGCTTGGGCAATTAAGAAATCTTTGGTCTCACAACACCTATTCTAAGAGATTGGGAAGGAGACCACTGTATAGGTAAGGCTAACCTGAGGAAAAGTTTCCCACTAGCCATAAGAGACCAGCTTCAGTGCTATTCTTCAGACCCCTGATATAGTGATAGAGGTGAAGTGTAGTAGGGCCATTGCCAAACTGGTCAACCAAGATACTACCATTAAAACAGGCCAGGTGCACTTTTGGAGTTCATGAGCCTACAAGAGCTATAGTCCCAGGTTTAAAGAAGAACTAAAAATATCCAGGCTTCATATACTTTTGGACTACGGCTACTGGGGATATAGAAAATATCTGACATATTCTATTTGCTATCTTAGGTTGTATTAAAGATTTATAATGTGGACATTCATTTTTAATTAACAGACTTTATTTATTTATTTATTTATTTTTGAGTAGGTTCAGATTCACATAAAGATTGCATGGAACGTACTTAAAATCCCAAAATATGTACCATATAATCCCTCACTCCCACCCTCAGTATCCCCTATTATAAGCTCATATTGATACATCATTATTAATTAAAGTCCATAGTTTACATTAGAATTCACTCTTTGTCTTTGTGGACATTCTTTCTTAAGAACACTAAGCTTCTACTATAAGTTAACAAAATATTCAGTAGGAGTCTATGTTATAAATAAGAATATTTATGAAAATATTTTGCTAAACTCTTCAGCATTCTAAAGAAAAATTAAAAATTGTTTTAATAAAGAAAGTGGGGAAATTTTTATTATAGATATAAATATATATTCTTACAATTAGAAAAAATTTTAATGGGAAATTGGGCTAATGAATGAGCTTAATGCAATATAAAACACATGGCAGTGCTTGGCACAAAATAAAAACTCAATAAACGCAAGCAATTGTCATCATTATAGTCAATACTTCTCATAGTTGTAGAACTTATTTGAAGAGGGGGACCAAGGGATATATGGTATCCTTGAGAAGCTGAGCCAAAGACTGTGTAATCTACCTTACAAAGTACTGGAACAGAGGTTCCAAAAAAAAAAAAAAATCCAGTCAATATCAGGTCAAATTCATATAGATGTTAAAATCACACATACATATTGGAGGAAGAAAACACAATGATAGGAAAAAGAGTCAAGAATCAGATGAATGTAAAGATTGTAGGTACCTGTGATCCAGGAGCAATGACCTTCAAGATTACACTTGCTCATTGAAGCTAAAACAATGATGTCATCATTCATATTCATGATTCTGTTGATAATGTAGCTTCCCAATTGGAAACCTTTATAGCTACCTCTATGCAGTGGGATTTAGTAAGTAAGGGTGAAACAGAGCAATAAAGCATCTCAGAACTGTAGTTAAGATTGACTTCTATTCCTTTTATTGGGGCCATTTCATTTTAATGACATCAGAATGTAATTGCTAAATCAGGTTGAGCACCTCCCACACTGGTAGTGCTAAAACCCTTAGACCAAAACATTGGGCATTTCTCACTGTGATGGTTCTGTGTGCCTAACAGTATTCAACCAATTATCTTCTACATAATAAACATACAATATTTGATCCAGACATGTGCACAGTTACAGATTGCCATATAAATCTTATGGATATAAATTATAAAATTAATCGATTTGGTTTAGTTTCAAAGATGCCTGAATAATATGGATTAAATATAAATTAAAATTATCTTGATTCTTACAAGTCTGTCCTTAAACTAAATCCTAAGTAAGGTACTAAATCTCTCTACCAGTTTGGGAGTACAACATCGCAAATTCATCTAGGGCTTTTGGTAATATGCAGATTAGGATTCAGGAAGTCTGGGTTGAGACCTAAGACTACATTTCTAATAAGCTCCAGGTGCTGCTGACACTCCCGCAGGTCGAAGGATGCATTTTAAGTTGCAGTGGTGAGTGTAGCATACAAGCTCTGGAGTCAGTCACACCTTGGAAGCTACTTAGGCAATCTGAGTTTCAAACTTCTTACTTAAAAAAAGGGAACAGCAGAAGTATCTATTTCTACTCTTTGTTGTGAAGATTAAGTGAGATGATAAATGCAGAATGGTAAGTTCAAAGCCAGGAACATAGAAGATGGACCAAAATAGCAAACTCTTGTAACTTCTGTTACTTGTACTACCTCTTTGTCAGTGAAAGGATATGCATTTCTCAAATCTTTTCATTAATTCATTAATTCATTGATTCCCTTGGAAATACATTAACTGTTACTGACTCTTACTAAAAGTGAGGGGATAACGAAAAGGTTAAGTCTGCTAGGGAACATAAAACAAGGATGGAAGGGAATAGCACATGAGCTCCAAACTACTAGATTTGAAAGTCAAATGCAGAGTGTAGCTTATGGTTAAAGCCAAAAAATTGATAGTCACTCACAATGGCCTTTATGTCTTTAAATCTGTTAAATAGCCATGCCCTGTCAGTCCCATTTCCCAGTTTGCTCTCAGATTCAATAAAGTAGTCTCTGCATTTAAACTAACATCACCTCCTACCCGCTCTCCTGCACACTACCTCGACCTCTTCTCACCCATTTTTATATCGTAGTCAGAGTGACCTGCTAAAAATACATCTCCCCCATTTTTAGCACCCTGCAGCCTACAGAATCATGTCCAAACTCCCAAATAAGGTTTCATGTTTATGCGCTAACTTCTCCCTCCACCACACCTTTATCTCCTCCTGTTTCCTGTTCATGGTCTGGCCTCCCTGGACAAAAGGCAGGACTGAAGTTCCATCTTGCTACTAGCCTCCCACATGCTACCCTCTCTGCCTGAAATGGCTTCTCCTAGATTTTTGCCTGGCTACCACCTTTAAAATAAATGTAAGATCTCAGGTTAGCAGTCATTTCCCCAGAAGTCTCTCCTGGCCCCCTGAGTGTGCTCCCATTGCCCCTTCCTCCTCCCTCGTCATAGCTCTTACCATGCCAGACACTTCCCACAAGCAGATCCTCCAAGTCTATGATCTCTCCACCATTCACTCCTTGCTCACACTCACTGCAGTTGTGCTTTTGCCCCCCTCATAAACTATAAGCTCCAGGCTACCTGGAACTGGGTCATTTTCTTATTCATCAAGACTGCTCAATTGCAACACTAAGAAAATAGAATGTTGAAAATGAAACTATTTATAATACAATACAATATTCTTAGGACTAAACTGAATAAAAGTTTTGCAAGACTCTTAGCGTAAAAACTTTCAATCTTTATTGAATGACTTAAAGAAAACATAAAGGGGAGATACCAGATTTTAAGAATGAAAAGACAGTATCACATGCATGTCAGTTCTCCCTAATCTCATCTATGTATTTGATGGAATTCTAATCAAAATACCAACACAGTGAGTCAAAATATTAGATAAGATTTTACAATAAGAGAAAAATATCCAAATAGTTATGATACTTATGAAGAATAATGTAGGGGAGGAGGTAAGACTTATCCTATTAGATATCAAGAGTTAATTACTAAAAGGCAAGAATAATTAAGATGGTGCGGTATTGTCGCAGGGCTAGAGAAATAGATCATCAGGAAGTCTCACAACAGTAAGCATTAGTGCGGATGTGGTACAATGGAAATGCTTACACCTGCTGGTAGGGACACCACTTTGGAAAACAATTTGGTATTGCAAATTCCACTCCAAGTTCATTACTTAAAGGACCTTTTACATGGGCCCCCGGGGTCTTGTAAAAGAACAGTCATAGATGCAAGCAACTCTGTCGATAGGAGAATAGGTACAGTGTGGACTGTTCACATATTTGTATATTATCAATAAAAGTGAATAAACTATATCTGAAAACCATAACATGGATGAATTTTAGAAAAACTGTGAGTGGAGAAAAGGCAAATGGCTTGACAACAAAGAGCATGATAATATTTTTATAAAGCTGAAAAGAACACAGAAGAACTATAAATAAAATTCAGGATAAGATTTTCCCCTGGGGATGGGAGAGATTAGAGAATAGGGAAGAACATACAGGTTAAATTTGAGAGTTTGGTGAAGAATTCGTGGGCTTCCATTTTTAAGAAATTCTTCAAGACCCTGGAACTGTGCAAGAAAATCCATGTGGCATAGTTCCTTAACCTTATTTCTTTTTAAAGTATTCGAGCAAAGTGAGTAAGTTGCCAAGATAAAGCTTTTACCATCTCCAAAGCTCCCCCCTTTTCCAAAGCACCACCACCAACCAAATGAATGTGGGTGCAAACCAGGCTTGACATGACAGCTCCTGACAAGGGAAGTGTAGCAATGGAAGAAACCTCCTCAGCAGAGATGCTGTTGAATTTATAGCTAATATGGCCGCATTTCAACCTCCACATTCTCTGCATCACCGGTGGCAAAAAGAACACCTGAAGTTCTCATATTAAATAAAACTTCTCCACAATTGCCTCCTCTAGCTGAGCAAGGGCCAATTTTCCGTATGTCCTTTAGTAGCATACAATATTAGTGAGCCATGCTCTCTACCGTATCTTCTTTGTACTTCATATATATCTTTTCATAAAAATTTTATATCCAAACACAGAGCATTATAAGATACTTCTTAGTAAGTCACTTAAGTCATCAGACTACGAATCCTTTGTTACAGCTTCCGAAATATCAGGAAGCCTAACAGAAGAGGCCAATGAATTAGGCCCTCTATGGTTGACTTGATTTTCCATCATGTTTTCGTTTTGTAGCCATAGGTTGTTTTTTTTTTTTTTTAAGATTTTATTTATTTATTCAACAGAGATAGAGACAGCCAGAGAGAGAGGGAACACAAGCAGGGGGAGTGGGAGAGGAAGAAGCAGGCTCATAGCAGAGGAGCCCAATGTGGGGCTCGATTCCATAACGCCAGGATCACGCCCTGAGCCGAAGGAAGATGGTTAACCGCTGTGCCACCCAGGCGCCCCTGTAGCCATAGGTTTTATTCCAGGTTTTGAATCCCATTTGCAACCGCAAGCTCTTACCTTGAAATCTCTGAAGATATTTTATAATTCCTTCCTATGGTAGATTATTTGCAAATATGACCACAATAATTTTTCCGATCCCTGTATGCATACACCTTTGTAATGTGACTTCATCATACCTCCCCATCAAGTGCTGAAGCCTATTTCCCCTATGCCTTGAATCTTGGCTGCTTTTATGATAATCTGACCGATACAACATGGTGAAAGTCATATTGTGTGATTTCTGGGACTGGGCCTTAAGAAGTCTTTCATTTCTCTTCCTATCATCTTGGATTGCTGCTCTGAGACCACCATGGGAAGAGGCCAGAGCTAGCCTACGGGGAGATGAGAGGCTCCATGGAAAAGAGCTGAGTCCCCCAGACAATTAGCCAAGAGTTAGAATCAGCCACCAGACATTTAAGTGAGCCCATCTTAGACCACCCGATCCCAGTCAAGCCCCAGATGACTGTAGTCACATAAATGACCCCAGATGAGAACCACAGAACTGCCCAGCTGAGTTCAACCTAAGCTATTGAGCCACAACAGTATGAATAAAATGGTTGTGGTCTTAAGCCACTAAGTTTTGGGAATGGTTTGTTACAAAGCAATAGATGACTGATATACTTCCCTTATTTTTTTTAATCTTTTATCCAAATGGAGTGTGGTGGTGGTGGTGGTGGTGTGTGTGTGTATAAAAGCTTAGCCACATTTACTACAGCTCTTCCATCAGATTTTGGACACATTGAGGAAAATGTTTGATTCTGTGCTTGAGGGTACTGAAGAATGAAGGTAAACTGGATAATTCCCAAACTTGAATATTTCATTTAAAAGGAATCCCATAGCTAGAATCTTTTAGTATAGACTGTTTAATAATGAGACGTCTCAGGTAAATTCTTTTTTCAGAAAGAGTATGCTTCAATTATTCTTATACATTTTTTTCTTTCATTAGTAGACATTTCTTTTTTCCCTATAACAATCTAACATATTTTTTCCTTCTACATGATATTCAACATTTCTTAATTTGGAGATAGGTTTTTTTTTTTTGCTTTCCTTATCATTCTTTCAGAATTTATTTTTCTCTGTCCTGTTCTGTCATTCTCATCCCTGACATCTCCTAAGGGTGTGATGGTAGAACTAGACTGGTGACTAATGCAAAGATCCATATGGTTCTGACAACTCCTTTACTCCAAGATACCTCTCTGATGTTCTCCACAGTCCCCTACATTCTACCTTTTGTTTTTTTTCGTTAAAAACTTCCTCTCCTCTCTGCTGCCAGAAATACAGTCCATGCATGCTGTGATATGGATATGAGAAACCACACTGCTAAGCAGCTCGGGCTATACTTGACAGATTAGAGATTATTTTTTCTTATTTGGCTGTGTCAGGGCAGTGGTGTATTTATTTTTCTTTTTGACACCAGTGACAGCTGTTACTGTGCCAGCTCTGAATCCAAAGAATAAATGAATGCACGGAGGAGGCATGGGGCCTTCCAGTCTGACTCAACAGTCTCCCCAAGCTCTGCTGTTTTGCAGCCTCCTGAAAATGGAGTCTCAGAGAGCAGCAGCCTAGACATTGTCTCACGGGATGGTGAGAAAAACATGGCTGGGAGGGAGGGGAGGAGAGAGAGGAAAAGGAAGAGAGAAGGTGGAGATAAATGAGAGAAGAGAAGAAAAATACAGGGCTTTGTGGTTGATAAGAATTAACCAGGGGGATACTGGCAAATACACTCTTGGCGCCTTTGCCTCCCTGCTACTGCCTGCCAAACTGAGTTGTTCTTATTAAAACACACAAAGAGAAACAATAAAAGAATCATT
Source organism: Ailuropoda melanoleuca (assembly GCF_002007445.2). Taxonomy (NCBI): domain Eukaryota; kingdom Metazoa; phylum Chordata; class Mammalia; order Carnivora; family Ursidae; genus Ailuropoda; species Ailuropoda melanoleuca. The sequence continues at coordinate 5,837,656 of NC_048223.1, read as the reverse complement.
GTTTCCTAGAAATGGAAGTAAGAAGCATTATCAAGCAGAGTTTTGTAAATCTATTAAATAGCTCCTTCTATTTGTTTTTTTTCTTTTGTTTTCTTTTTAACATGATTGATATATGCAAGAGAATATGTAGAAAATATATGCAAGTTATATAAAACACCTGAAAACACACTCCAATCCATGAGCCAGAATATTTCTTTTTTCAGAAAGAGTATGCTTCAATTATTCTTATACATTTATAACTTATAACTATAAGTTATACATATATAACTTCTTTCTTCTATATGTTTCTTTCCATCCCATTCTTTTCCCTCTCCCCCGGAAATTACCACTTCTCTGAATTTTTGTTTTTCATTCCCCTCCTTACTACACAGATGCATATATGCCTTCTCACCTACATGAACACATGCTTAATACTGTGTAATCTTCATCATTCATGGCTATTATAAAAATGTTTTCATACTACAAGTAGTCTTATGGGACTTATTTATTGATCTTACATTAAGTTTCTGAGATTCATCCACACTATCATAAGCAACTTTATTTCATTGTTTTTTACTGCTGGGTAGTATCATTTTATACAGATTTATTTGCCCATTCTCCTTTTAGTGAAATATGAGTTGTTTTCAAGTTTTTGCTGTTGTGAACAATGCTGCCACAAATACTTTTATACATGTCTTCTAGTGTACATGTGCAAGGGAGTCCATAAGGAAAACACTAAGAAACAGAGTTATAGGCATACCAACATGAACAAAATATAAAGAATATACTTATACATTTAAAAATGATACATTCCTAGATATATACATTAAATTCATAAAAGTTAAAAAGTAATCATAGGTAATCCTGAAAAAGAGTATCCTTTTTGCCTTATCCTATAAGACACAAAGACTTATAATGAAGCTATAGCAATTAAGACAATGAGATATTAGGGCAGAGATGGATTATAGACCAATCAAATAAAATTAAGGGTCTAGAAAGAGAAGCCACAATACATAGTACAAGAGGCATAGCAGATTCTGGGGAATGGCAGGACTAGACAATAAATGATGTTAGAATAATTGGTTATCTAACTGAAGAAGAAAAATTGGTCATCTATTTGTATCATGTACAAAAAAATCCATTCCAGAAAATGAATGGACTACTATAATGAACCTACTATAAAAGGCAAAACTCCAAAACATGTTAGAAGAAAATATATTTCTGACTCTGGGGTAAGAAAGGATTGGTTAAGCAAAATACAAAAATGCTAACCATAAAAGAAAAAATTTATAGATTTGACTACATTAAATTTCAGAATTTCTGTTCAATAAAAGACATCATGAACAAACTGAAAGCACAAGACACAAACTAGGAGAAAATATTTACAACATACAATAGAATATGGATTAACATATAAAGAAATATGGCAAATCAATGAAATATGAAACATAAATGTGGTAAATTAATGAAAACATGACAAAACAATTTAGCAGAAAAATGGAGAAAAAGTTTGAGCAGGTATCATATGAAAATATAATCAACTTCATTAAGAATCAGGGAAATACAAATAAAGACCACAATATAATAATTTCATTTCACACATACTAGATTGCCAAAAAAACTAAGAGGAAAAATTGGTACAATTGCCTTGGAAAATGATCTGGCATTATTCTGTAAAAATGAATGTTCATTTGTAGACCCTACCACCTGGAATTTCCACTCTTAGATATGTATATATATGGGATGGCCACCAAGTCTGGGAACACAGACAAATACATAATAACTGGTTTGTTGTTACTATATTACAGTACATGATAAAATAATATCATGCATATTTCCAGTCTACATGACCACCCTGAATGCAGCCTAGAGACTTCTTCAGTTCTAATTAAATATGGTGATATGTAAAATCCTTCCCATCCCAATTATCTCTGCTCAGGCTCTTGAAAACATACTAGTTCTTTGTGGTTGTGGATTCCAATTCCCTAGAAAATCTGACTAAATGGTGAAATCTGTGCAGATACTCTCCCATGAAAAATTCATGGAGAATTTAAGTAGGTCCACTGCCTTCCCAAACGCCTTCTGTACCATCTCAGGATTCGTGTTTTCTGGGTTAAGAACTCTCTTCTGAGTCATTCTCTTTCCAGGGCTAGAATTTAAGGAACAGAGGTATGGCTTGGCCTCCATCTAGGAACTATACCTATTTAGGTTTTGATTCTAGACTAGCAAATGTGTTCCTTCTTCCAGGTTTAGGAGTCAGCATTTTGAGAATACTGACACTCAACCATACTTTATCCTAGTTAAGAACAGAGCAGCAGCAATTCCAGCAGCAATACCACGGGTATTTAGGCCTAAAGGACCCCAGGTCAGCAGGCATGATGATACCAGAGGGCAGGGCAAGAGCTTCCATGAGGCCCCTTCGCTCATATGTCTGATGGATGGATGGGCGGAGTGTCAGGCTCAGCTTCTATGGTGTGCGTATAAGGAGCCAAATGGGAAAATCAATACTCCTGAGGAATGTTGATATGAATAATATAAACGACCTCACATTTATGAATCCAGGTTATCCAGAGCAGGTTATCCAGAGTCCAGCAATTCTAACCAGGTAAAATGAATTCATATCATCCCTCTAACTACCTCCATTAGGAAAAGACAGGTACCATTTCTACTTTGCAATTATATTTATAGTTCATTCTTAAATATTCAGATTTTTTATAATCTCATCCATTATGACAAATGTAAGAATGTGAAATTATTGAGGACATGGTTTGTCTGATGTATATAGTTACTAATAGCAAAACACTATAGAAATGTAAAGTATCATATTAGGAAAAGGAGCAGGATAAGGAGATTCTAAGATCATGTGTTTTAAAGTGAGTCTGGGTCTGCCATTTACTACCATTCACTTATTGTGCAATCTTGGGCAAATCTCAACCTCACCATCCTTCCATGTAAAGTAAGGATAATAATAATACCTATCTCACAGGGGCACTGTGAGAATAAAATGAGACAATGTCTGTAAAAAGCATAGGTCAGAGTCTGACACATGGGAGAAGATTTAAAAAGTAAGTTATTCTTAAAATTAACACCCTATTCTTCATTATTTAGATCCATGTCCCTTTATTTTTGAAATTATGGAATTCGTTTTAATTCCTCACTAACAGAAAACTAAAAGAATATAATTTGCATTACTCTTAAAGAAGCATTTCATGGAAACTAATGAGTTCTAAGGACAAAATGTATATGCTGACAGTATACATTAGGTGGGTTGTCCTTGAGATGATACATCTGTGTCATACACAAGGGTAGAGACATAGGGCCAAAGATAAAGGAGTAGCTTCCAAAGATGGAGGAGATGAATAAAGAAATATTTCAAATATATGGGTTTTATTTAAAAAGAGAGATGTAGTTAAGATTTTTCTTAAATGGTGAGATGGGGAGAGGACTATAAAAAGTTTTTGAATTCTTTGAGAACATTAAAAAAATTAAAATTTTTCTGAAGTTTCTCTGATTTTATTGCCAGAAGTGATATTATTAAAACTTTGTCATGAAATATAAAAGATGGTTTGCATCTGATTTCTAAAATGACATGAAGTTAATAAAACTTAACGCAGAATTCTTTTCATTCAAATGGACCCAATGATCTCAATTCCTATAAAGCATCTGAATTCAGATCTAAAGCCAACCTGTAGTTTGATTCAATCAAGTCCTTACCTACAAAAGACCACAGCCCACTAGCTCAGTTTTCATTCATGCCCCGTAATCACTCTTCATAGCCTTCACATTCTCATAAATTTCTGATGCCAGGCTTCATTGCTGTCTGTCGGCTGATTCTTCAGCATTTCAGTTTCCACACTCTCTTACACTGCTCTACAAAACCTGTTCTCCAGCTTTGAATCTGACGTAATATTCCCCACACCCACCAGGACTAACGCACTTGATGGCATGGAAAATCCAACTACCTCATTCCTCTCCACTAAATGACTACCCAGAAACCACCTCCTCTATGAAATTATTCTCAGTCCAATCTAGGACTGTCCTGAGTCTCTCCTTCAGCCTATTTCATGCAAGTATGAGTATATCTGCATAAACCCAGGCATTCCTTTCTCCTCTTAAAAATGTGAATTCCTTTTGAATGGGATTCCCAAATAAAAATCTTTCATATCTGTGAGAACTCCTATGGGGCTAATGAAGAAACATGTGGTATGCTAGTGAATATTGACTAATCTATTCAATTTTATTTTTTAGTTTAATGTTTTACATTTTCTTTTTTAGTAATGATAATAAATAGAAGTAAAGCATATTTTTGGCATTGAGAATTTGACTCTGGAGCCAAACTATTTAGCTACTAATGCCAACTCTATTACTTACACTGTGTTCTCACTAAACTTCAGCTGTCTCAACTGTTAAATGAGGGTAATAATAGTATCTACTTAATAGGATTATCTTGAGGATTGAGTTAAATAATCCATGTACTTTTAAAAAGGGCATACTACACATCAAGTTCTCAATGAATGTTTGTTGTGTTGTTCTTATTACTATTAATTTATCAGGAAAGTATAAACCACTCATTTTCTAAGGTTTGAGTGTGTGTTTGAATGACTTGTACAATGAGAGTCACTAACTTGCGTAAGTGTCAGTTTGGCTTGAATTCAAGTTTGTGCCTCTCCTTCAGAAGTTCTGAAATTGTATCTGGAGATCAACAGCATAAAAATAAATTCTTGTTTCTCATCATAGAGCACCCAAAACAATTGAACTTGCCATTACTCTCTTTATTTCTGACCATAGGACAAGTGTGAAGTCACCCATCACCTTCAAGGGGTTGAATCCAATGGATACTCCAATTCCTGTCCCATTTGACCTCCTTGTGTTAGACACCATCTACCCTCCCTTTCTCTCTTCCTTTGACTTCCAGATACATGTCCTGCTTATTCTCTTCCTGTATCTTGGGCCCATTACTTCTTAGTCCTTTGTGGTTATGTCTTCCCTTTCTTCAGATAGTGCTGTTGCCCAGGTAACTTCCTTCTCACTCCATACACTTGCCTTCGATTACCTCATTATCTCTCAGGATTTCAACAGTTGATGACTCCACATCCATCTGCGACTGTCTAAGGCTAGTCTGTTTCCAACCTAGCTTATGGAAATTGCCTCTTAAATTGTCCCCTGGCTGCCATCTCTTCCCCACTTTAAAATTTCTCCTTCACAGAACAACCAGAATGATCTTCCTGAAGTATAAATCTGACCTTGTCACCATCAAGCTTAAGCTCTTTAATGGTTTCCTTTACTTTGCTGGATAAGACCTTAAAATCTCTAAATTACCTATCCCTTCTGTACTTTAATGACCCACATTACTAAGACACCCTACAAGTTTTTGTTGTTCAGATTATGCCAGTTCAAACAAAGCACATGGTTCTAAAAGTTTTCCCAGGGCTATACACTTTATTCAAATCACTTTCCATCAAAAATTATTGATTGCAGCCTTAAAATCAGAAGAGGTTATGAATTCCAGTAAATGAACTTTACCAAATCTCCTGAACTGAATTTTTTTTTAGAAAAGTCAATTATACACACACACACACACACACACACACACACACACACACACACACTACATTGTGGCTCTTTTTCAAAAATAGATTATAGAATTCTCATGATGGTGAAAGCATATTGTATAAATACATACACTTAAGTATTCTTAAAATCAGTTAGACAAAGGAAACAGGGTAATAATGAAAATTGACTATTCCATAATTTAACAGCATTGTCTACAAGTTTAGAATTTAGATCCATTATACATTTCAGATCCTTATGTCATAGAACTGCTAACCATCAATATTTGCTAGAAACTGTTGAACATTCTTGAGAGTCCACACATCTCAGAGCCTTCTGTCAATGTATATGAACGGTGAAGAGAAATGTATAGGAAATCCAAGAGAAATTGCTATAGAAAGAGGGGATGGTAATAAGACCTGCTGAGTCAGGAGCCAGTCTGAATTCTGTCTTGACCATGGCTCTACTTGGGTCAAAATATATATATATATTTCTTAAGACAACTGATTAGACTTTCAAGATGTTAGTTTCTTCATCTTCAGAATAAGGTGCTTTAATTACACAAATCACGAAGGTCCTTGCCAGCTTGGAAATTTGAATATTTAGTTATGGCATACCCACAGAATAGAACAGCTCTCCTCTAAACATGCTTTGAGAAGGATAAAATCCATGATTGCTTCTCAGTCACAGTTTAAAGACCTCTTAGGTGTCCAGACTTAATGAGGCCCCTCAGTCTATATCCCTGCAAGCCTCCACCTTCAAGTGCTAAAATCTTTAGCTTCTTCACTGCCCTAACTATGCTGGACATTTTCATATTATGTAGCCTGAGTCATCTGAGGCTTGAAGCAATTAAAATTTAACAGAGAATTCAACATAACCGTGCCACTTTCAAGTCTAAGTAATGATACCTCCCTAGTCTTCCAGTGACACACACTAAATACTTCGTAAAGGAAGCGCTGGATAAGGGACTAGCATGTGTTTTTAGAGTCAGTTTCTTACATTAGGGTTATAACAGCTGTATGCAGTCAAATTCAAGGGTAGAGTTGGCTGTATCAGACAATTCAGGACATCTATACCATCATAGTCATAGCAGCTGAACATGTTTTCTGCAGTGGAGATCTAATGTATTGGAAAGGATTATAAGTGAATTGGATTGGTTTCACCATTTTGTATCATATTTTGCTTTGTGATGAGCTGCAAGCCAGAGTCTATATAGTTAGACTTGGGGGCTTAGCAACATAACCAATAAAATATAGTGAGAAAAAAACAAGGTTGTATTCTATAGTGTATCAACTGAAAAGCCATCCCAGCTTTAAACAGCTCTGTTGCTATTTGGAGATGTCTGTCTCAGACTGTCCTCTTATAAACTTTCCCTTAGAAAGCAAACCCTTGCCATATAGCTGCTATTGTACTCCTGTCTAACGCAGGTAGTGTCCTGCAAAGAAGGTGAACAAAGAATGTAGTGTGTTTTCCACATTCCCTAAGTTAGAGGTCCAAAACTCTCAGAGAAAATCCAGCAACCTAATTTCAGTTTGCTTTGATTTGAAGGCTTGTATTTGTCAGAAGATATATAACCCTTGAAATTGAGTCAGAAAAAATGTGTAAAAATGTGATATACAGAAAAAGGTAGATAATTCACCCAGTCAGTTTGAGTTCAGAGAGAGTGAGATTCCTCCCACAAATCACCGGCCCCACAGCCACCAGGAACTTGAGCTCTGAATGTCACTTACCCTATGACGATACAGGAGATGGCAGTTCCCAAGAAGGCATATGTTAAAATAGATCCTAAGTTTTGAAAAAAGTGTCTCTGGGGAGAAAAGAATATTTCATATAGTACATCCATATATTTTCTTACTGTAACAGGAAATAAAAATAAATGTATGCACTTTCACAGTCCCTCCCTTCCCTCACTGTTTAGGCAAATTTTGTTTCTGAGCCTTAGTTCCTGGCCTTATTGTATAGATAAGGCTGAACCTATTTATACTGCAAAGGACAGAGGTTTCTCAAAGAAATGGGGGAACAAATACATCCAGAAATGACAGGGTAGAGATGAGAGAACGTCTGCCAGAACTGGCTGGACCTGAGAGAGAGTAAAGAATTGGGGCAATGTCCAGGCAGGACTCTGGAATGATTAACAGAAGACAAAGTTTTTAAGAAATTTTGTTGTCAATGAAACCCCTTTAGCATTTTAAAAATACTATTCTAAAAGATTTTAGTTGCCTTTTGACTCATTGGATCTCTGACATATTTCTTCAGAGTGTAATGAGACAAAACTTTGTCACCTACAACAATTTATTTTAGTGAATCACACAAAAAGATGCCTAGTATTAGGGCTAGGGATAAGGAAGGATGACCCGAGTAAATCCAGCCTTCTAAGTCTTCTCAAAAGCTGGTTTGGGAAAACTCCCTTCCAGTTCTGTAAGTGGGAGCTGAGTAGTTAAGAACTGACAGCAAGAGGGAGCCTGGAGTACACAAGAAAATTGGGTCTGTACTGAACAAGCCGCCTAGCTGCTGGAGCTGACATGTCAAAGGGATGAGAGCCCCATGAGTCTCTGGGGTGAGGTGTGGACAGCAGAAAAACAGCTGCATTATCTCTGCATCTCAAAATTCAAACACACCAGCGCCTCAATCTGTGGCACAGGAGATGCTAGCATTCAAACTATTAAGGGAATGACTAATCTATGAAAAGTGCACGTTCAGGTGGTACCTAAATAACATCAAGCAAGAGCACAGAAGCTACAAAACTGGACTTCCTTTCTATGAACATCAACAGGTGAGTATGAGCTAGGCGTCTCTATCCCAATTAACAGCTAACTCTTTGGTTACAATCATCTAAAATAATGTTGTCCAATAGAAATATAATGTTAGCCATTTATGTCATTTAAGACTTTTCTAGTATCCATATTAAAGTAAGTTTTAAAAAAAGCAAAATAAATTTTGATAATATATGTCTTATTTAACTCAATATATCCAAAATATTATCATTTCTACATGAAACCAATATCAAACATAATGGAGATATTTTACATTCTTTTTCAATACTAAAGTCTGTGAAATCCAGTGCATATTTTACACTTAAAGCACATCTTCATTCAAATTAGCCACATTTCAGGGGCTTAATAGCTGCATGTGGCTAATGGCCAGTGTATTGGGGCAGAGCAGATTTAGAAGAATTCTAAGTGTGCCAGATTTGAATCTGTATCATTTAATCTAAGATAATGATATCCTTATGAATTAAATAAACCCATAAAATAACTGTTTTTTCATTAGCACTGGTACAATTCTCTACTTAATGATAAAAGAAGAAAATAATCACTGCATACTTACCTTCTTCAGGCTGTATCCTGCGTGAAATATAATTGGTGGCAGTAAAACGTTGAAGAATATTTCTGGATCAAATGTCATCTGCCAGAAAAGATAAAAGTGCAGTTAGGAAGATGCTCCTTTGGGTCACTAAAAAATGTGCTTTAAAAATACAGTTATAGTCACTTTTGCTAAGTTTGTATGAGGCATATTAACATGCTACTAAATTAGCCCAGATGAAAATAAGAAAAAACGCAAACTTAGAAATTCATAATGCAATATAACTGTAAGGTAATATTTTTAATGTAAAGCCTATACCCAATTCTGCAGCTAATAACAACTCAATAAAACCCCTTTGGACAAAGAAAACTCTTTGCATTTATTTTGGTTAGTTGTCCATTTTTCACATTTTAAATGTTTTCATTCAATTTTTTTTTTTTCTGGTCCAAGAAATTTTCTGGCAGCACTCAAACATTTTAGCTTCTGACAAGAATTTATTTGAACTTTTCCCAAATAAAACATTTTTAAAAATTTGGTCTTAATTGCCCCTACTTTATCCTATTCCAGAGTTTAAAATATTTTCCAGGCTCTGTGGAAAAATATATTTGAAAGTGCAAATGGATTTTTCTAGTATTTGTTTATTGGCTTTTACTTAAATGTTAAAGTTGGCCCAAAAAAATTGCTTGGTGTGAAATACAACAAAATGAAATATGGGGCCTCTTGAATCAAATACCCACTATTTGCTGGAAGTCTGAAAATGAAACTCTTTCAATCTTTAAAATCTCACTTAGACTCATCCTCTTCTTTCTCTACCCCCTCCCCAAACACACACACAATATCATTCATTATTTGTCGGCCAGGTCCCTTCTCATAAACTTAGTCATCCACTGATGCTACAACTGCTTGTATCACTGAGCATTCAGGTAGATCAACTAACTATGGCCCATCCATAGCTCTCTGTGCCTGAGTTTCTTAATCTTTAGAATGAAGATAATAATGTGATACCTAATTCTAAGGTGGTTATAAAAATTAAATCAATTAATATTTGTAAGGCTCTTGCAGCACTACCTAAAAGTAAGCACTTTAAAGTATTTATTACTAAAGAAAATAAAATATTTTTCAACTTATACTATTTGAAGAAACTGCCCTGTTGTTAGGAACTCTTGAAGGTTATAGCTGTGTAAAATTTGGGCAAAGATACTACATCTCCTTCTAAATTTGCTCTTCTTTTCTAAGATTATCTGATATACCATTATTGATCTATTTTTATGAGGTCTCTTTGAAAGTATATCAACTGCATATTTGAAAGTTTTTAGCAAAGAGATGTATTTCTGAGTGTTGCAGGAATGAAGCAATGCAGCTGTGATCATCTGGAAGAAAAAAGTACATTGGCACAATCGTTTTGGACAGAAAATTCCTTGCCTCAGCAGTTTTTCTGAAAAAATTAGGTTAATCGTTCAACCAGAACATTTCAATAATCAGAATGCCCCATTCCCTGCATGCAGGTTAACTAATGTGCTATTGAATTATATTTTCTGGAGCAGCCAGATGAAACTGGCAGGCTGAGAATGGCATGCTGCATACAAGGATTTATTTGTATATACAAAACAGATTTGTGTTCCTTTCAGACTTGCTATAAGCTTAGGAACTGCTAAATCAGAGTTCTGGGAGTAACTCCAAACCCAGACAATTTCTCAGAAATGGCTGGATCTGCTCCTGTACGATCTCCAGATGGCGATTCCACATGTCTTTTTCCTCAGATTTTGTGTTCAAATCATGGCCTTGGAGGTGTGACTGTTTTTTAAGACCCAATTAAAATTCTTCAATATAGTATGAGGGGAAAAATCTAAGACAAGTGAAAGCAGAAAACTAAAAATATTTCAGCTAAAGTCATTAGTCCCTTAGGATATAGAACTTAAAGACCAGCCCTGTCCAAGAGAAATTCCTGTGGTGATGGAAATATACTATCATTGTACTATCCAATATGGTAGCCACTAGCCACATGAGCTAGTAAGCAACTGAATTGCAGACTAGTACAACTGAAGGACTGAATTTTTTATTTTCACATCTCCTGAGTGGTAGCTGGCAAATGCAATTATCTTCATTTTCCAGAGACAGGAGAAGAAATGAATGGCATGCTCAGTGTTAATCAACGTGGCAGGCATATCACTGAGAATTGAGTACATATTCATTGGCAAACTAAATATGTAGTTTCTGAGGAAACAGCAGGCTAGCATAACTAGTAGAACAAGATGTAGGAGTGTTTAAGAGGAATTGGGACTCAGAAGTAGATTTTATTATTTTGGTAATTCCCGACTCCTTTAGAAAAGTAGAAGTGGTTAACACAATAATGTGTTCAATCATTTTCAATGCTTTTTTTAATTAAAAATTTAACAAGTGTCTTCTCTGCTACAAAGTACTTAAAGATATATGACAAATACAGTGAATTCATGAAGGCTATAGGTAAAGAAAGGAAAGATGATGTGCAAGCACAGTAAAAGTCATGGGGCTAGGCTGTAATTCAGAGTTCTTTATGACAGAAACACCATTCTGGGCTTGCCAACCCTGCAGGGAGGCTTGATGTTCAGGCAGCATATGAACTGGGTTTTGAAGGATGGATAGGAGCCTATCCATGCGTCACCACCATATAGAACATGATCGTTTGTCTGCCCTGGGGGCAATGGGCCAATTCACCAAAACACAGAGGAAACTGGTAGCTTCCTGGAGTTTCAGTTATACTCAGTAGCAAATGATTTGAAACATTTTAAATATTAAAATAAAGGCAGACATAGTAAAAAATCTCAGAAAGTCTGTATGTGCTTTTACTATAAATAGGAGACTTCAAAGGAAACTTGGCTGGTTCAGGGTAGGCAGCTTTGCAACATACCTAGAGACAGCTCAAGACTGTGCATTTCCTTTCCTCTGCCGTAAATTATGCTTTTGATAGGAGGTACCAGACACACTTGGGAAATAGAAACAGACAATGTAGAGCTCCTGAGATAGAGGAGGAATTTAATGCAGATGGATGTTACCTAGACTATGAGCTCTCTCTGATCCTGTGGAGATGGATTTAAACTATACTCGTTCAAACATGGAGAAAAGTAGAAATGTTTTATACAAATAGGATTAAACAATAAAGTGGCCAGTAGGAATATAAATTTGTATAACCTCTTAATAAGATAATTTGGCAATAGTTATCCAAATGTTAAATGTCCATACCATTTGATTCAGCAATATCTCTTCTGAGAATTTATCCTACAGATATGCTTGTACGTGTATGGAATTACATAAGGACTAGAACATTCACTGCAGATGAAAGAATGAAAAAAAAATGTTGGGGATGATAAAACCATGAGCTGGTTAAATAAATTATGCAGTAATTCATAAAATTGAATACTATACAATTTTTAGAAAGGCCAGGGAAACTGTTGATGCATTGAAATGGTTGTTTTCTATAATTTGTGGTCAAGTCAAAAGAGCAAGGTATAAGATCAACATGTCTGGTGCATATAACAAAGATGGCTATGGGCTTACCATACCCCATTCCATTTTTGTCCTTGTTAGACATTTAACTTCATTTCCTTATAGTCATGTGGGGTTATATGACAGAGATCTAGCCAATTAAATATGGACAAAAGGAATATAAATTATTTCCAAACCTGGTCCCTAAAAACCCCCTAAATCTTCCATGCTCTATTCCTTTCTTTGTTAGTTCATATAGAGCAACTGGCAGAGGTCTCAAATCCCTAGGGATTGGCAGAGCCAATAGGTTAAAGAAAGTTGGGATGATTAATGGCTACTGGAGAAGACTGTAGTTCTCCCCTCACTGACCCAAAGGCCATACTGTACTGGGACATGAGCAAGAAATAATTGTGTTAAATCATTGAGATTTGGGGACAGTTTGTTCAGGTATTTTGCCTATTCCAAGATTTGTGCAAAAAAGGGGATGTAGAATATTTACACACACACACACACACACACACACACACACTATTGGTTGCCTCCAGTGGGACTAGGAAAGAGAAACTGATGGCAGAAAAGAAAGGTAGAAATTGGAAGAAGGATTTTCTGTATATTTAGTGAGCAGGTGATTATCTTTATCCTGGCTTCATATCTATAAATATAGAGATAACTGCTGCTTAGAGCAGTGCATCCCAGCATTTTCCCCCATCATGACACAGAAAATGATTATATTGGGACAATGGGATAAACTTTGGGAAAATTAGCATCCTGATGGGACTACTCAGGGCTGAAAGATTAGACTTGGGCCTCTGACCATCCTTAGCCCAAGGATGACAGGATTGATATGTCATGGCACACCTGTAACCCATCAGCACACAAGCTGAGGAGTGCTGTGCAGGATTTAACAGTTCTGGCCCTGGTCCCACCTTTCACTCACTCATCCCCAGGAAACAGAGAGTTACTACTCTGATTACTGAGTTGGAAAAAAGGAATTGAGTGTATGCAGCTCAATGCTGTCCTCTCTCCACGTTGGAATCAGCCTGCTTGCTGAGAGTAGATGCCCCTGGCTCCTGCCAGACCTAAGCTTTATTAGAGCAATGCCCAACAGAAAGGCTCATACACTCCAGCTGAGTCCGTAGCTAGGTATATGAGTCTTGCTAGTTCTAGAGAAAGATGAGCAAGCCAGCTCACAAACCAATCCTCACTATTTCATTTGATCTCCATCTTTCTCACTTTTGTACCTATGCGTCAGTTACAAAAGAGATGTAATTAAAAGGGAAAAGAGATGATATTGAATGACCTCTTCAAGATTGTAACTTACCATTTTGTATCTTTTGAACACTGAGCTATGTGAATGTATTACCTACTCAAAAAATAAAGTCTTTTTTTTTTTAAGATGTCTTGGGCAGATTAATTTGGAGGGGCCTCAAGACTGGCCTGAATGAAGTGAAACCATTGTCAAACTGCAGTTACCAAAATGAGTCAAGGTAATGACCATATGAATTCAGGTGGCCATGACAGAAAGGAAAAAAAGAAACAAACCCAAGAGATATTCATTCAATCAACAAGTATTTATTTAGAATAAGCCAGGCATGTGGCAAAGAGTAGATTAGCAGGACTTGCAGGTAAAATAGAGCAGCAAAAATGAAAAACTCCAAAAGGAATCTATGTTTTTGCCACCTGGATGAATTACTAAGAGAATGTGATTGGGGAGGACCTGATGTGGCAGAGATTAAGAGAGGTCAGAAAAGCTGAGGGCTAATTGACACCTTTGCTCGTTGAGTCTGAGGTGTCTGTGAGACACTCGAAAATTTGTGCTTGGAGGAAAGGTCAAGGCCAAGGAGAAATGATCCAGAATCATCAGCATAGAGGAAATGATCTGACAAGTTTAGATGGGATCTCTGAAATAGTGAGCACCATAGAGAAAAGAGGACCAAGGACAGAATCCTGGAATTGAGAAGAAGGACGCTATTGGGTGGGGGAAGGGGGCAACAAAGAAATAATCAGAGAATGGGAGAGAATGAAGCTCAGGGCCACAGAAAACCAGGAAGAAGTGTAGTGTAAGAAGGAGATGCTACTCCCTAACACAGGGCTGCCAGATTTAGCCAAAAATACAGGATGCCCAGTTAAATTGGAACTTGAGAAAAATAATTCTTTTTCAGAGTAATTCCTTAGCACACTATCTGGGACATACATTTCTCAATTATTAATTATCTGAAACTCAATAAGTAGAGAGACAGGCAAGAATGAAAAACCCCCAAATGAACCTGTGTTTAGCACCTGGCTGACTGATGGAACAGCAGAGGGGCAGCTGACTCTACTTACCCCACTCTGATGTCCACGGCTACAAAAAGGGGTTTGAGAACTGAGAAGAAATCCTTTGGGTTTCATAATTAAGAAGTGGTTGCTGATCCTTTTCCACTGATTTTCAACCAGGAAGTGGGTACAGAGAGTTGAAAAAGTGAGTGATGAGAAAGTGGAAGCAGTGGGTTCTTGGGCCCTCATTTGGGAGGTTTGGTGGCAGGGTCCTTTGGGAACCTGACAAATGGCTGGTAGATGAGATGGAGAAATAGAGAGGAAACAAAGAGACAAAGGCCACAAGAAAAGGAGGCAGGAGAGGAGATCAAAACATAGAATGGTAAGGGCATAAATTTAGGGAGATAAGGAAGTGATATGAGCAGCAAAAAGGTAATTCATGTTTTCTTAAAAATGGGGAGAAATCCTACTCTTGACATTGAAATCTGTGGAACAGCCACATTAGGAAATGGTTATTCACAGTAAAAAGCAATCTTCCATTCCTCCAGATATTTCCTACAGAGCCCTTGTATGTGGCAAGCACTCATCAGAGAAATAGGCTTTACTTCATGTAGGCTGGTGTTTAAGAAGGACTTGATACCACAGACACACAGGCTGGCAGAGGGAGAACCTGCCTTAGAGGTCACCTGATCTTCGGGTCTGCAAAATAATCTCTGCCAGTGCCTGGGCTGTGTGGAGGGGCGGGTTGATGGGAAGTGGGAAGCACTGCTCTGGTGCCTGCCCTGGATCTGCCTTCCCATTTCTGCCTGAGCAATTTTGATTTTACACATTGTGAAGAAGTGTCAGATTTTCTTTGAATGAAGGGTTGCTCTACTAAAAAATGTTTGAGGCCCTGACCTAATATTGTCCCCCAGAAAGTTCAAGGAACATATGGAAGGTCAATGGGCCACTCAGAGCAGCAATGAGCTTAAAAATTCTAAACCACAGTTGTTTCTCTTTTATGACATTTATGCTCTTAATTTTGCTTCAAACATCTTAAATGATGTCTCAGAGTTAAAGTCCTTCCCTCCGCCCCTCCCTCAAAGTAAGCAATACCCTGAAGTTAGAAAGTGTTTTTTCTTTCTATGACTATGTTCTTGTACTTCACATATATGTGTCCATAAGCAAAAACTGATATTATTTTTAGTATAGAATACTATATATAATCAGTATTTTAAAAAATTTTACAGAAAATTAATATACATATAAATGCTACATTNGCCAGACCTAAGCTTTATTAGAGCAATGCCCAACAGAAAGGCTCATACACTCCAGCTGAGTCCGTAGCTAGGTATATGAGTCTTGCTAGTTCTAGAGAAAGATGAGCAAGCCAGCTCACAAACCAATCCTCACTATTTCATTTGATCTCCATCTTTCTCACTTTTGTACCTATGCATCAGTTACAAAAGAGATGTAATTAAAAGGGAAAAGAGATGATATTGAATGACCTCTTCAAGATTGTAACTTACCATTTTGTATCTTTTGAACACTGAGCTATGTGAATGTATTACCTACTCAAAAAATAAAGTCTTTTTTTTTTTAAGATGTCTTGGGCAGATTAATTTGGAGGGGCCTCAAGACTGGCCTGAATGAAGTGAAACCATTGTCAAACTGCAGTTACCAAAATGAGTCAAGGTAATGACCATATGAATTCAGGTGGCCATGACAGAAAGGAAAAAAAGAAACAAACCCAAGAGATATTCATTCAATCAACAAGTATTTATTTAGAATAAGCCAGGCATGTGGCAAAGAGTAGATTAGCAGGACTTGCAGGTAAAATAGAGCAGCAAAAATGAAAAACTCCAAAAGGAATCTATGTTTTTGCCACCTGGATGAATTACTAAGAGAATGTGATTGGGGAGGACCTGATGTGGCAGAGATTAAGAGAGGTCAGAAAAGCTGAGGGCTAATTGACACCTTTGCTCGTTGAGTCTGAGGTGTCTGTGAGACACTCGAAAATTTGTGCTTGGAGGAAAGGTCAAGGCCAAGGAGAAATGATCCAGAATCATCAGCATAGAGGAAATGATCTGACAAGTTTAGATGGGATCTCTGAAATAGTGAGCACCATAGAGAAAAGAGGACCAAGGACAGAATCCTGGAATTGAGAAGAAGGACGCTATTGGGTGGGGGAAGGGGGCAACAAAGAAATAATCAGAGAATGGGAGAGAATGAAGCTCAGGGCCACAGAAAACCAGGAAGAAGTGTAGTGTAAGAAGGAGATGCTACTCCCTAACACAGGGCTGCCAGATTTAGCCAAAAATACAGGATGCCCAGTTAAATTGGAACTTGAGAAAAATAATTCTTTTTCAGAGTAATTCCTTAGCACACTATCTGGGACATACATTTCTCAATTATTAATTATCTGAAACTCAATAAGTAGAGAGACAGGCAAGAATGAAAAACCCCCAAATGAACCTGTGTTTAGCACCTGGCTGACTGATGGAACAGCAGAGGGGCAGCTGACTCTACTTACCCCACTCTGACGTCCACGGCTACAAAAAGGGGTTTGAGAACTGAGAAGAAATCCTTTGGGTTTCATAATTAAGAAGTGGTTGCTGATCCTTTTCCACTGATTTTCAACCAGGAAGTGGGTACAGAGAGTTGAAAAAGTGAGTGATGAGAAAGTGGAAGCAGTGGGTTCTTGGGCCCTCATTTGGGAGGTTTGGTGGCAGGGTCCTTTGGGAACCTGACAAATGGCTGGTAGATGAGATGGAGAAATAGAGAGGAAACAAAGAGACAAAGGCCACAAGAAAAGGAGGCAGGAGAGGAGATCAAAACATAGAATGGTAAGGGCATAAATTTAGGGAGATAAGGAAGTGATATGAGCAGCAAAAAGGTAATTCATGTTTTCTTAAAAATGGGGAGAAATCCTACTCTTGACATTGAAATCTGTGGAACAGCCACATTAGGAAATGGTTATTCACAGTAAAAAGCAATCTTCCATTCCTCCAGATATTTCCTACAGAGCCCTTGTATGTGGCAAGCACTCATCAGAGAAATAGGCTTTACTTCATGTAGGCTGGTGTTTAAGAAGGACTTGATACCACAGACACACAGGCTGGCAGAGGGAGAACCTGCCTTAGAGGTCACCTGATCTTCGGGTCTGCAAAATAATCTCTGCCAGTGCCTGGGCTGTGTGGAGGGGCGGGTTGATGGGAAGTGGGAAGCACTGCTCTGGTGCCTGCCCTGGATCTGCCTTCCCATTTCTGCCTGAGCAATTTTGATTTTACACATTGTGAAGAAGTGTCAGATTTTCTTTGAATGAAGGGTTGCTCTACTAAAAAATGTTTGAGGCCCTGACCTAATATTGTCCCCCAGAAAGTTCAAGGAACATATGGAAGGTCAATGGGCCACTCAGAGCAGCAATGAGCTTAAAAATTCTAAACCACAGTTGTTTCTCTTTTATGACATTTATGCTCTTAATTTTGCTTCAAACATCTTAAATGATGTCTCAGAGTTAAAGTCCTTCCCTCCGCCCCTCCCTCAAAGTAAGCAATACCCTGAAGTTAGAAAGTGTTTTTTCTTTCTATGACTATGTTCTTGTACTTCACATATATGTGTCCATAAGCAAAAACTGATATTATTTTTAGTATAGAATACTATATATAATCAGTATTTTAAAAAATTTTACAGAAAATTAATATGCATATAAATGCTACATTGCATTTGGTGTATTTTAAAAGTTTACAGAAATTTAACCATAAATATCCTTTTGCATTCTGTTTCTTACATTCAACATTATTTTTAAAGATTTATCTATATTAAAACATGTGGATTTTGTCCATTCACTTAGACTGCTGTATAGTATTCTATTGCATAAATATATCATCATTTCTTTTTTCCCTTCTCTAACAAGGGAATTAGGACAATTAGTTTGTTTCTGATTTTTTGCTCTTACTAAAAATAATGCAATGGATATTCTTGTACTTAAGTGCATACATGTGAAAGATTCTCTACAAGAGAAAAATACCTAGAAGTGGGCTGGATGATAAAGTGTATGAATCTTCAACTTTAATACATATTGGCAAATACTTTAAAGTGGTTATATCAATTTCGATTCCTACATAAGAGTATAAAAGTATTTCCCCACGTTCTAGTCAACACTTAGTATTGACAAATTTCTAATTTTTGCTAGTTGGATAAGTATCAGCTGTTATCACATTATTGTTTATTTTGTATTTCCCTTTATGAAATGAGCATATCCCTAGTGAAATAAGCACATTTTCCCTGTTTATTGATCTTTTGTGATATCTCTTTTGAATTTTGGATCATATCTATTACCCAGTATGACTTTTTCTTGCTAATTAGTATGTCATAAAATCTTGTTACTATTATGTTATGGTTATTTATATTTCAAATATATTCTTCTATTCTGTCATCTCCTTAAACTCTTCACTTTTGTCTTTTAATGCTGTTATTGGTCTTTTTCATGCAGAAAATTTTATTTATTTTAGTGTAGTAAAATTTATTCCATTTTTACCTGTGTTTTTCACCTTTGGTAACTTCCTTAAGAAAAAAATCTTTCCCTGTCCTAATGTCATAAATATAATTTCTCCTAAAGTTTAATAATTGGCTGTTTACATAATTGAGTCTTTCATACATCTCAAGTTTACTCATTACATGATGTGAAATAGTAATCAAATTCTTTTTCTTCCAAATGGATAGCCAATTTTCCCAGAAATATGCATAGGTATTTGGTAGTTCATCCTTTTCTCACTGATTTCAGTTGGCTCTTACGCCCAGTGCTTTTTCAAAGATCCATAAGACATTCATTCTAATAAATATTTGATATCTCTTACCCAATAGTCTATTTAATAATTCAAGTGTAAGAACAGCTTTATACACATAGGTATTCACTGAAGCATTATTTACACTAGTGAAAATTTAGAAACAACTCAAAACTCAAGCACATTTACATCCATTACTCAGAATTTTTAAAAGCTTGAGGAAAGAGTTAGGTTATGATAATAAATAAAGCAAGTTACAAAGTTTTAGAGACCATCCGATTTAAGCCACATAGAAAAAAATATGTGTAAAGAGACTAGATAGAAATTTATTTAATTTATAAGTGGTTGCATAATGTAGGATTATTTGAATTCTTCCTTAAAGAAAACAAAACCCACCTTTCTAGTCCTTCCCAAATGAACATCTTGTAAAGTTATCATTTAGAATTATAAACATTTGGAATAGAATAGAACCTTTATAAAGATTAAGGGATAATACAAAGTGATAAATAACATGGGAGGGAAAGTTAAGAATTGAGGACCTAGATTTGTTATGATTTTTCAGTAGGATAAAATTTCTAAAAAGCCTGATACAGAATCAGGCAAGTGAGCAATAAGTGCTCCTTAAATAGTTAACCCATGTCATGTCCAAATTATTGAGTTATTTTCATTCTTTTCAAATATTACTGGAAAGCTGAGAATATTCCCCCCAATTAGAATACCTAGTATTATGAAAGTTAGTGGTTAAAAATTGTGGACCACTGAAAAATAAGCATTTTGCATTGCAATTTGTAGAAGCAGAAATGAATTACAGAGAAATGGCAAAAGGAGAACATTTAATAGGAGAGAACATTTTAATAATCATAAATTACCACTGAGAAATTATGAGAATATTATACCACAAAACTATGTTCACTTTTGAAGTAAGTAAAATTCCAGAAGGTAGAAATACACTATGAACATCATACATGCAAAAATGACAGATATAAATGCTGGCATTTCATTGGAGGTAGGTAGTGTTTACAACTACAGGCAAAATTAGGTGGAGAATTGAGAACAAAACATTTTTTATAATTAAATATTTAACTTGGCAGTAGGGAGTTTTGAAAAGAATATTTAACTCTGAGTCAAAAGACCTAGTCCTAAAACCAGTTCTGTCACAGATCAATCTTGATCAAGTCATATAAGCTTTCAGAACCTCAGTTTCCTACTCTGAAGCACAGGGGGTAATATCTGTTCACCTCATGGAATAACAGTGAGATTGAAATGAACAGTGCAGGGGCACCTGGGTGGCTCAGTTGGTTAAGTGACCAACTCTTGGTTTCAGCTCAAGTCAAGGTCTTGGGGTCGTGGGATTGAGCCCTGTGTAGGGATCTGCACTTAGCAGAGTGTCTGCTTGAGATTTTGTCTCTCCCTCTCCCCCCTGACCCTCCCCCCTCTTGTGCACACACTCCTCTCAAATAAAATAATTAAAAACAAAAAAAGAAATGGACAGTGCAATAAAAAAAGTCTTTGTAAATAACGAACTACCTTGGAAGAGGGAATACACAGTCATTATAATTTAGGGAGGGCCAAAGTTCAGAGTCTGTCTTCCTCACTTATAGACTGGTACAGTTACCACCTGTCAATTAATCATAATAATAGGTTTTTTTTTAAAGATTTTATTTATTTATTTGAGAGAGAGAGAGACAGAGATAGCAAGAAAGAGCACAAGTAGAGAGGAGAGGGTGAAGCAGACTCCCCACCAAGCAGGGAGCATGACACGGAGCTTGATCCCAGGACCCTGGGATCATGACCTGAGCTGAAGGCAGATGCTTAACTGACTGAGTGACCCAGGCGCCCAATAATAGCTAATAATAAAAATAACAACTGACATTTCCATAAAGCTGTTATAGTTTGAAAAGGTGTGTTCATATATAGTTTCTTTTTTTTTTCTTCCTTCACAACAACCCTCTAAAGTAAGTATTCTGAACACCCATTTTTATAGAGGTGAAACCAAGGTTCAGAGAGTTAAGTGACTTACCCAAAGTCACATACCTTGTAAGAAGCAAGACTTAGACTCAAACCCTACCTTGTAATTATAAGTCCATTGCTTTATTGATAATAATGTTAACAAAACTAATAGGTAATATACTTTGAACACTTACTATGAGTCAGGCACTATTCTTTCTTTTTTTTTAAATTGAAGTATAGTTGATAAACAATGCAACATTAGTTTCAGGTATACAACCAAGTGATTGGACAACTCTATACATTATGCTATGCTCACCACAAGTGTAGCTACCTTCTGTCACCATACACCACTACTAGAATTTCATTGACTGTATTTCCTATGCCGTACCTTTCATCCCCATGACTTATTCATTCTATAACTAGAAACCTGTACCTCACACTCCCTTTCACCCATTTTGCCCATCCTCCTACCCACCTCCCCTCTGGTAGCCATCAGTTTGTTCACTGTATTCGTGGATCTGTTTCTATTTGTTTGTTTGTTCATTTGCTTTGTTTTTTAGATTCCACATAAAAGTAGAATGTGGTATTTGTCTCTTTCTGTCTGACTTATTTTACTTAGCATAACACCCTCTAGGTCCATTCATGTTGCCATGAATGGAGAGATCTCACTCTTTTTAATGGCTGAGTAATATTCCATTCTCTCTCTATAGATACCACATCTTCTTCAGTCATTCTTCTATCAATGAACACTTAGGTTGCTTCCATATCTTGGCTATTATAAATAATGCTGCAGTGAACACAGGGATGTACATATCTTTTTGAGTTAGTGTTTTTGTTTTCTTTGGGTAAGTGCCTGGTAACAGAATTATTGGATTATATGGTATTTCTGTTTTTAATTTTATGAGGAACTTTCATACTATTTTCCACAGTGGTTGCACCAATTTACTTCCCACCAACAGTGTGTGAGAGTTCCTTTTTCTTCACATCCTAGTCAATACTTGCTATTTCTTGTCTTTTTGATTCTAGCCATGCTGGCAAGAATAAGGTGATATCTCCTGGTGGTTTTGATTTGCATTGCCCTGATGACTAGTGATGTTGAGCATCTTTTCATGTGTCTGTTGGCCATTTGTATGTTTTCTTTGGAAAAATGTCTGTTAGGTCTGCTTCCCATTTGTCAATGGGGTTATTTGAGGGTTTTTTGGTGTTGAGCTGTATGTTTTATATATTTTGGATATGAACCACTATCAGATATAGCATTTGCAAATATCTTCTTCNGGGAGGGAAAGTTAAGAATTGAGGACCTAGATTTGTTATGATTTTTCAGTAGGATAAAATTTCTAAAAAGCCTGATACAGAATCAGGCAAGTGAGCAATAAGTGCTCCTTAAATAGTTAACCCATGTCATGTCCAAATTATTGAGTTATTTTCATTCTTTTCAAATATTACTGGAAAGCTGAGAATATNTGATTCAGTAGGTTGCATTTTCATTTTGTTAATGGTTTCCTTCAATGTGTAAAAGATTTTTATTTTGGTGTAGGTTCCAATAGTTGATTTTTGTTTTTGTTTCCCCTGCCTGAAGAGACGTATCTAGAAAAATATTNTTCCCCCCAATTAGAATACCTAGTATTATGAAAGTTAGTGGTTAAAAATTGTGGACCACTGAAAAATAAGCATTTTGCATTGCAATTTGTAGAAGCAGAAATGAATTACAGAGAAATGGCAAAAGGAGAACATTTAATAGGAGAGAACATTTTAATAATCATAAATTACCACTGAGAAATTATGAGAATATTATACCACAAAACTATGTTCACTTTTGAAGTAAGTAAAATTCCAGAAGGTAGAAATACACTATGAACATCATACATGCAAAAATGACAGATATAAATGCTGGCATTTCATTGGAGGTAGGTAGTGTTTACAACTACAGGCAAAATTAGGTGGAGAATTGAGAACAAAACATTTTTTATAATTAAATATTTAACTTGGCAGTAGGGAGTTTTGAAAAGAATATTTAACTCTGAGTCAAAAGACCTAGTCCTAAAACCAGTTCTGTCACAGATCAATCTTGATCAAGTCATATAAGCTTTCAGAACCTCAGTTTCCTACTCTGAAGCACAGGGGGTAATATCTGTTCACCTCATGGAATAACAGTGAGATTGAAATGAACAGTGCAGGGGCACCTGGGTGGCTCAGTTGGTTAAGTGACCAACTCTTGGTTTCAGCTCAAGTCAAGGTCTTGGGGTCGTGGGATTGAGCCCTGTGTAGGGATCTGCACTTAGCAGAGTGTCTGCTTGAGATTTTGTCTCTCCCTCTCCCCCCTGACCCTCCCCCCTCTTGTGCACACACTCCTCTCAAATAAAATAATTAAAAACAAAAAAAGAAATGGACAGTGCAATAAAAAAAGTCTTTGTAAATAACGAACTACCTTGGAAGAGGGAATACACAGTCATTATAATTTAGGGAGGGCCAAAGTTCAGAGTCTGTCTTCCTCACTTATAGACTGGTACAGTTACCACCTGTCAATTAATCATAATAATAGG
>NC_048223.1:5806586-5813586 GCF_002007445.2 Ailuropoda melanoleuca | reverse complement strand
TTTCCCTGTTTATTGATCTTTTGTGATATCTCTTTTGAATTTTGGATCATATCTATTACCCAGTATGACTTTTTCTTGCTAATTAGTATGTCATAAAATCTTGTTACTATTATGTTATGGTTATTTATATTTCAAATATATTCTTCTATTCTGTCATCTCCTTAAACTCTTCACTTTTCTCTTTTAATGCTGTTATTGGTCTTTTTCATGCAGAAAATTTTTTTTATTTTAGTGTAGTAAAATTTATTCCATTTTTACCTGTGTTTTTCACCTTTGGTAACTTCCTTAAGAAAAAAATCTTTCCCTGTCCTAATGTCATAAATATAATTTCTCCTAAAGTTTAATAATTGGCTGTTTACATAATTGAGTCTTTCATACATCTCAAGTTTACTCATTACATGATGTGAAATAGTAATCAAATTCTTTTTCTTCCAAATGGATAGCCAATTTTCCCAGAAATATGCATAGGTATTTGGTAGTTCATCCTTTTCTCACTGATTTCAGTTGGCTCTTATGCCCAGTGCTTTTTCAAAGATCCATAAGACATTCATTCTAATAAATATTTGATATCTCTTACCCAATAGTCTATTTAATAATTCAAGTGTAAGAACAGCTTTATACACATAGGTATTCACTGAAGCATTATTTACACTAGTGAAAATTTAGAAACAACTCAAAACTCAAGCACATTTACATCCATTACTCGGAATTTTTAAAAGCTTGAGGAAAGAGTTAGGTTATGATAATAAATAAAGCAAGTTACAAAGTTTTAGAGACCATCCGATTTAAGCCACATAGAAAAAAATATGTGTAAAGAGACTAGATAGAAATTTATTTAATTTATAAGTGGTTGCATAATGTAGGATTATTTGAATTCTTCCTTAAAGAAAACAAAACCCACCTTTCTAGTCCTTCCCAAATGAACATCTTGTAAAGTTATCATTTAGAATTATAAACATTTGGAATAGAATAGAACCTTTATAAAGATTAAGGGATAATACAAAGTGATAAATAACATGGGAGGGAAAGTTAAGAATTGAGGACCTAGATTTGTTATGATTTTTCAGTAGGATAAAATTTCTAAAAAGCCTGATACAGAATCAGGCAAGTGAGCAATAAGTGCTCCTTAAATAGTTAACCCATGTCATGTCCAAATTATTGAGTTATTTTCATTCTTTTCAAATATTACTGGAAAGCTGAGAATATTCCCCCCAATTAGAATACCTAGTATTATGAAAGTTAGTGGTTAAAAATTGTGGACCACTGAAAAATAAGCATTTTGCATTGCAATTTGTAGAAGCAGAAATGAATTACAGAGAAATGGCAAAAGGAGAACATTTAATAGGAGAGAACATTTTAATAATCATAAATTACCACTGAGAAATTATGAGAATATTATACCACAAAACTATGTTCACTTTTGAAGTAAGTAAAATTCCAGAAGGTAGAAATACACTATGAACATCATACATGCAAAAATGACAGATATAAATGCTGGCATTTCATTGGAGGTAGGTAGTGTTTACAACTACAGGCAAAATTAGGTGGAGAATTGAGAACAAAACATTTTTTATAATTAAATATTTAACTTACAGTAGGGAGTTTTGAAAAGAATATTTAACTCTGAGTCAAAAGACCTAGTCCTAAAACCAGTTCTGTCACAGATCAATCTTGATCAAGTCATATAAGCTTTCAGAACCTCAGTTTCCTACTCTGAAGCACAGGGGGTAATATCTGTTCACCTCATGGAATAACAGTGAGATTGAAATGAACAGTGCAGGGGCACCTGGGTGGCTCAGTTGGTTAAGTGACCAACTCTTGGTTTCAGCTCAAGTCAAGGTCTTGGGGTCGTGGGATTGAGCCCTGTGTAGGGATCTGCACTTAGCAGAGTGTCTGCTTGAGATTTTGTCTCTCCCTCTCCCCCCTGACCCTCCCCCCTCTTGTGCACACACTCCTCTCAAATAAAATAATTAAAAACAAAAAAAGAAATGGACAGTGCAATAAAAAAAGTCTTTGTAAATAACGAACTACCTTGGAAGAGGGAATACACAGTCATTATAATTTAGGGAGGGCCAAAGTTCAGAGTCTGTCTTCCTCACTTATAGACTGGTACAGTTACCACCTGTCAATTAATCATAATAATAGGTTTTTTTTTAAAGATTTTATTTATTTATTTGAGAGAGAGAGAGACAGAGATAGCAAGAAAGAGCACAAGTAGAGAGGAGAGGGTGAAGCAGACTCCCCACCAAGCAGGGAGCATGACACGGAGCTTGATCCCAGGACCCTGGGATCATGACCTGAGCTGAAGGCAGATGCTTAACTGACTGAGTGACCCAGGCGCCCAATAATAGCTAATAATAAAAATAACAACTGACATTTCCATAAAGCTGTTATAGTTTGAAAAGGTGTGTTCATATATAGTTTCTTTTTTTTTTCTTCCTTCACAACAACCCTCTAAAGTAAGTATTCTGAACACCCATTTTTATAGAGGTGAAACCAAGGTTCAGAGAGTTAAGTGACTTACCCAAAGTCACATACCTTGTAAGAAGCAAGACTTAGACTCAAACCCTACCTTGTAATTATAAGTCCATTGCTTTATTGATAATAATGTTAACAAAACTAATAGGTAATATACTTTGAACACTTACTATGAGTCAGGCACTATTCTTTCTTTTTTTTTAAATTGAAGTATAGTTGATAAACAATGCAACATTAGTTTCAGGTATACAACCAAGTGATTGGACAACTCTATACATTATGCTATGCTCACCACAAGTGTAGCTACCTTCTGTCACCATACACCACTACTAGAATTTCATTGACTGTATTTCCTATGCCGTACCTTTCATCCCCATGACTTATTCATTCTATAACTAGAAACCTGTACCTCACACTCCCTTTCACCCATTTTGCCCATCCTCCTACCCACCTCCCCTCTGGTAGCCATCAGTTTGTTCACTGTATTCGTGGATCTGTTTCTATTTGTTTGTTTGTTCATTTGCTTTGTTTTTTAGATTCCACATAAAAGTAGAATGTGGTATTTGTCTCTTTCTGTCTGACTTATTTTACTTAGCATAACACCCTCTAGGTCCATTCATGTTGCCATGAATGGAGAGATCTCACTCTTTTTAATGGCTGAGTAATATTCCATTCTCTCTCTATAGATACCACATCTTCTTCAGTCATTCTTCTATCAATGAACACTTAGGTTGCTTCCATATCTTGGCTATTATAAATAATGCTGCAGTGAACACAGGGATGTACATATCTTTTTGAGTTAGTGTTTTTGTTTTCTTTGGGTAAGTGCCTGGTAACAATTATTGGATTATATGGTATTTCTGTTTTTAATTTTTTGAGGAACTTTCATACTATTTTCCACAGTGGTTGCACCAATTTACTTCCCACCAACAGTGTGTGAGAGTTCCTTTTTCTTCACATCCTAGTCAATACTTGCTATTTCTTGTCTTTTTGATTCTAGCCATGCTGGCAAGAATAAGGTGATATCTCCTGGTGGTTTTGATTTGCATTGCCCTGATGACTAGTGATGTTGAGCATCTTTTCATGTGTCTGTTGGCCATTTGTATGTTTTCTTTGGAAAAATGTCTGTTAGGTCTGCTTCCCATTTGTCAATGGGGTTATTTGAGGGTTTTTTGGTGTTGAGCTGTATGTTTTATATATTTTGGATATGAACCACTATCAGATATAGCATTTGCAAATATCTTCTTTGATTCAGTAGGTTGCATTTTCATTTTGTTAATGGTTTCCTTCAATGTGTAAAAGATTTTTATTTTGGTGTAGGTTCCAATAGTTGATTTTTGTTTTTGTTTCCCCTGCCTGAAGAGACGTATCTAGAAAAATATTGCTAAGGCCAATATCAAAGAGATTAGTGCCTAAATTTTCTTCTAGTTTTATTGTTTAATCTCCCACTCAGGTCTTTAATCCATTTTGAGTTTATTTTGTATATAGTGTAAGAAAGTGGTCTAGTTTTGTTCTTTTGCAGGTAGCTGGCCAGTTTTCCCAGCACCATTTACTGAAGAGATTGTCTTCTTCATTGCATATTCTTGCCTATTTTATCATGGGTTAATTGACCATTTAAATGGAGATTTATTTATGGACTCTCTATTCTGTTCTATTGATCTATATGTCTATTTTTGTGCCAGTACCACACTGTTTCAATTGTTATAAACTTGTAGTATATCTTGAAATCTGGAATTGTAATACCTCCAGCTTAGTTCTTCCTTCTCAAGATTGTTTTGACTATTCAGGATCTTTTGTGGTTCTATACAGATTTTAGAATTATTTGTTCTAGTTCTGTGAAAATGCTATTGGCATTTTTGATAGGAATTGCACTGAATCTGTACATTACTTTGGTGACTATGGGCATTGTAACAGTGTTAATTCAGCCAATCCATGAGCATAATATGTCTTTTTTGTTTGCATAGTATGTCATTTGTTTGCATCATCTTCAATTTCTTTCATCAATGTTCTATAATTTTCAGAGTAAAGGTCTTTCACCACCTTGGTTAAGTTTATTCTTGGGTAATTTATTCTTTTTGGTGCAATTATAAATGGGATTTTTTTTCTTAATTTCTATTTCTGCTACTTCATTTTTAGTGTATAGAAATGTAACAGATTTCTANGTTTTTTTTTAAAGATTTTATTTATTTATTTGAGAGAGAGAGAGAGACAGAGATAGCAAGAAAGAGCACAAGTGGAGAGGAGAGGGTGAAGCAGACTCCCCACCAAGCAGGGAGCATGACACGGAGCTTGATCCCAGGACCCTGGGATCATGACCTGAGCTGAAGGCAGATGCTTAACTGACTGAGTGACCCAGGCGCCCAATAATAGCTAATAATAAAAATAACAACTGACATTTCCATAAAGCTGTTATAGTTTGAAAAGGTGTGTTCATATATAGTTTCTTTTTTTTTTCTTCCTTCACAACAACCCTCTAAAGTAAGTATTCTGAACACCCATTTTTATAGAGGTGAAACCAAGGTTCAGAGAGTTAAGTGACTTACCCAAAGTCACATACCTTGTAAGAAGCAAGACTTAGACTCAAACCCTACCTTGTAATTATAAGTCCATTGCTTTATTGATAATAATGTTAACAAAACTAATAGGTAATATACTTTGAACACTTACTATGAGTCAGGCACTATTCTTTCTTTTTTTTTAAATTGAAGTATAGTTGATAAACAATGCAACATTAGTTTCAGGTATACAACCAAGTGATTGGACAACTCTATACATTATGCTATGCTCACCACAAGTGTAGCTACCTTCTGTCACCATACACCACTACTAGAATTTCATTGACTGTATTTCCTATGCCGTACCTTTCATCCCCATGACTTATTCATTCTATAACTAGAAACCTGTACCTCACACTCCCTTTCACCCATTTTGCCCATCCTCCTACCCACCTCCCCTCTGGTAGCCATCAGTTTGTTCACTGTATTCGTGGATCTGTTTCTATTTGTTTGTTTGTTCATTTGCTTTGTTTTTTAGATTCCACATAAAAGTAGAATGTGGTATTTGTCTCTTTCTGTCTGACTTATTTTACTTAGCATAACACCCTCTAGGTCCATTCATGTTGCCATGAATGGAGAGATCTCACTCTTTTTAATGGCTGAGTAATATTCCATTCTCTCTCTATAGATACCACATCTTCTTCAGTCATTCTTCTATCAATGAACACTTAGGTTGCTTCCATATCTTGGCTATTATAAATAATGCTGCAGTGAACACAGGGATGTACATATCTTTTTGAGTTAGTGTTTTTGTTTTCTTTGGGTAAGTGCCTGGTAACAATTATTGGATTATATGGTATTTCTGTTTTTAATTTTTTGAGGAACTTTCATACTATTTTCCACAGTGGTTGCACCAATTTACTTCCCACCAACAGTGTGTGAGAGTTCCTTTTTCTTCACATCCTAGTCAATACTTGCTATTTCTTGTCTTTTTGATTCTAGCCATGCTGGCAAGAATAAGGTGATATCTCCTGGTGGTTTTGATTTGCATTGCCCTGATGACTAGTGATGTTGAGCATCTTTTCATGTGTCTGTTGGCCATTTGTATGTTTTCTTTGGAAAAATGTCTGTTAGGTCTGCTTCCCATTTGTCAATGGGGTTATTTGAGGGTTTTTTGGTGTTGAGCTGTATGTTTTATATATTTTGGATATGAACCACTATCAGATATAGCATTTGCAAATATCTTCTTCGATTCAGTAGGTTGCATTTTCATTTTGTTAATGGTTTCCTTCAATGTGTAAAAGATTTTTATCTTGGTGTAGGTTCCAATAGTTGATTTTTGTTTTTGTTTCCCCTGCCTGAAGAGACGTATCTAGAAAAATATTGCTAAGGCCAATATCAAAGAGATTAGTGCCTAAATTTTCTTCTAGTTTTATTGTTTAATCTCCCACTCAGGTCTTTAATCCATTTTGAGTTTATTTTGTATATAGTGTAAGAAAGTGGTCTAGTTTTGTTCTTTTGCAGGTAGCTGGCCAGTTTTCCCAGCACCATTTACTGAAGAGATTGTCTTCTTCATTGCATATTCTTGCCTATTTTATCATGGGTTAATTGACCATTTAAATGGAGATTTATTTATGGACTCTCTATTCTGTTCTATTGATCTATATGTCTATTTTTGTGCCAGTACCACACTGTTTCAATTGTTATAAACTTGTAGTATATCTTGAAATCTGGAATTGTAATACCTCCAGCTTAGTTCTTCCTTCTCAAGATTGTTTTGACTATTTAGGATCTTTTGTGGTTCTATACAGATTTTAGAATTATTTGTTCTAGTTCTGTGAAAATGCTATTGGCATTTTTGATAGGAATTGCACTGAATCTGTACATTACTTTGGTGACTATGGGCATTGTAACAGTGTTAATTCAGCCAATCCATGAGCATAATATGTCTTTTTTGTTTGCATAGTATGTCATTTGTTTGCATCATCTTCAATTTCTTTCATCAATGTTCTATAATTTTCAGAGTA
>NC_048223.1:5776284-5801065 GCF_002007445.2 Ailuropoda melanoleuca | reverse complement strand
CAGTAGGGAGTTTTGAAAAGAATATTTAACTCTGAGTCAAAAGACCTAGTCCTAAAACCAGTTCTGTCACAGATCAATCTTGATCAAGTCATATAAGCTTTCAGAACCTCAGTTTCCTACTCTGAAGCACAGGGGGTAATATCTGTTCACCTCATGGAATAACAGTGAGATTGAAATGAACAGTGCAGGGGCACCTGGGTGGCTCAGTTGGTTAAGTGACCAACTCTTGGTTTCAGCTCAAGTCAAGGTCTTGGGGTCGTGGGATTGAGCCCTGTGTAGGGATCTGCACTTAGCAGAGTGTCTGCTTGAGATTTTGTCTCTCCCTCTCCCCCCTGACCCTCCCCCCTCTTGTGCACACACTCCTCTCAAATAAAATAATTAAAAACAAAAAAAGAAATGGACAGTGCAATAAAAAAAGTCTTTGTAAATAACGAACTACCTTGGAAGAGGGAATACACAGTCATTATAATTTAGGGAGGGCCAAAGTTCAGAGTCTGTCTTCCTCACTTATAGACTGGTACAGTTACCACCTGTCAATTAATCATAATAATAGGGTTTTTTTTTAAAGATTTTATTTATTTATTTGAGAGAGAGAGAGAGACAGAGATAGCAAGAAAGAGCACAAGTAGAGAGGAGAGGGTGAAGCAGACTCCCCACCAAGCAGGGAGCATGACACGGAGCTTGATCCCAGGACCCTGGGATCATGACCTGAGCTGAAGGCAGATGCTTAACTGACTGAGTGACCCAGGCGCCCAATAATAGCTAATAATAAAAATAACAACTGACATTTCCATAAAGCTGTTATAGTTTGAAAAGGTGTGTTCATATATAGTTTCTTTTTTTTTTCTTCCTTCACAACAACCCTCTAAAGTAAGTATTCTGAACACCCATTTTTATAGAGGTGAAACCAAGGTTCAGAGAGTTAAGTGACTTACCCAAAGTCACATACCTTGTAAGAAGCAAGACTTAGACTCAAACCCTACCTTGTAATTATAAGTCCATTGCTTTATTGATAATAATGTTAACAAAACTAATAGGTAATATACTTTGAACACTTACTATGAGTCAGGCACTATTCTTTCTTTTTTTTTAAATTGAAGTATAGTTGATAAACAATGAAACATTAGTTTCAGGTATACAACCAAGTGATTGGACAACTCTATACATTATGCTATGCTCACCACAAGTGTAGCTACCTTCTGTCACCATACACCACTACTAGAATTTCATTGACTGTATTTCCTATGCCGTACCTTTCATCCCCATGACTTATTCATTCTATAACTAGAAACCTGTACCTCACACTCCCTTTCACCCATTTTGCCCATCCTCCTACCCACCTCCCCTCTGGTAGCCATCAGTTTGTTCACTGTATTCGTGGATCTGTTTCTATTTGTTTGTTTGTTCATTTGCTTTGTTTTTTAGATTCCACATAAAAGTAGAATGTGGTATTTGTCTCTTTCTGTCTGACTTATTTTACTTAGCATAACACCCTCTAGGTCCATTCATGTTGCCATGAATGGAGAGATCTCACTCTTTTTAATGGCTGAGTAATATTCCATTCTCTCTCTATAGATACCACATCTTCTTCAGTCATTCTTCTATCAATGAACACTTAGGTTGCTTCCATATCTTGGCTATTATAAATAATGCTGCAGTGAACACAGGGATGTACATATCTTTTTGAGTTAGTGTTTTTGTTTTCTTTGGGTAAGTGCCTGGTAACAATTATTGGATTATATGGTATTTCTGTTTTTAATTTTTTGAGGAACTTTCATACTATTTTCCACAGTGGTTGCACCAATTTACTTCCCACCAACAGTGTGTGAGAGTTCCTTTTTCTTCACATCCTAGTCAATACTTGCTATTTCTTGTCTTTTTGATTCTAGCCATGCTGGCAAGAATAAGGTGATATCTCCTGGTGGTTTTGATTTGCATTGCCCTGATGACTAGTGATGTTGAGCATCTTTTCATGTGTCTGTTGGCCATTTGTATGTTTTCTTTGGAAAAATGTCTGTTAGGTCTGCTTCCCATTTGTCAATGGGGTTATTTGAGGGTTTTTTGGTGTTGAGCTGTATGTTTTATATATTTTGGATATGAACCACTATCAGATATAGCATTTGCAAATATCTTCTTTGATTCAGTAGGTTGCATTTTCATTTTGTTAATGGTTTCCTTCAATGTGTAAAAGATTTTTATTTTGGTGTAGGTTCCAATAGTTGATTTTTGTTTTTGTTTCCCCTGCCTGAAGAGACGTATCTAGAAAAATATTGCTAAGGCCAATATCAAAGAGATTAGTGCCTAAATTTTCTTCTAGTTTTATTGTTTAATCTCCCACTCAGGTCTTTAATCCATTTTGAGTTTATTTTGTATATAGTGTAAGAAAGTGGTCTAGTTTTGTTCTTTTGCAGGTAGCTGGCCAGTTTTCCCAGCACCATTTACTGAAGAGATTGTCTTCTTCATTGCATATTCTTGCCTATTTTATCATGGGTTAATTGACCATTTAAATGGAGATTTATTTATGGACTCTCTATTCTGTTCTATTGATCTATATGTCTATTTTTGTGCCAGTACCACACTGTTTCAATTGTTATAAACTTGTAGTATATCTTGAAATCTGGAATTGTAATACCTCCAGCTTAGTTCTTCCTTCTCAAGATTGTTTTGACTATTTAGGATCTTTTGTGGTTCTATACAGATTTTAGAATTATTTGTTCTAGTTCTGTGAAAATGCTATTGGCATTTTTGATAGGAATTGCACTGAATCTGTACATTACTTTGGTGACTATGGGCATTGTAACAGTGTTAATTCAGCCAATCCATGAGCATAATATGTCTTTTTTGTTTGCATAGTATGTCATTTGTTTGCATCATCTTCAATTTCTTTCATCAATGTTCTATAATTTTCAGAGTAAAGGTCTTTCACCACCTTGGTTAAGTTTATTCTTGGGTAATTTATTCTTTTTGGTGCAATTATAAATGGGATTTTTTTTCTTAATTTCTATTTCTGCTACTTCATTTTTAGTGTATAGAAATGTAACAGATTTCTATATATTAATTTTGTATCCTGCAACTTAATTAAATTCACTTATTACTTCTAATAGTTTTCTGGTGGAGTCTTAAGGGTTTTCTATGTATAGTATCATGTCATCTGCAAATAGTGACAATTTTACTTCTTCCTTACCTATTTGGATGCCTTTATTATTATTTTTTTCTTGTCTGACTGTTGGGGCTAGGACTTCCAGTACCCTATTGAATATAAGTGACAAGAGTAGACATCCTTGTCTTTTTCCTGATCTTAGAGGAAAATCTCCCCATTTTTCATCATTAAGTATGATGCTAGCTGTGGCTCTGTCATACATGGCCTATATTATGTTGAGGTATGTTCCCTCTAATCCCATTTTGTTGAGAATTTTTAATCATGAATCGATGTTGTACTTTGTCAAATGCTTTGTCTGCATCTATGGAAATATGATTTGTATCCGTTTTGTTAATGTGGTATATCACTGTTGATTGATTTGCAAATATTAAACCATCTGTGTATTCCCAGAATAAATCCCACTTGATCATGGTGAATAATCCTTTTAATGTATTGTTGAATGCAGTTTGCTAATATTTTGTTGAGGATTTTGTATCTATGTTCATTAGGGATATTGGCCTATAGTTTTCTTCCTTCCTTCCTTCTCTTCTCTTCTCTTCTCTTCTCTTCTCTTCTCTTCTCTTCTCTTTTCTTTTCTTTTTTCTTTCTTTTTTGTAGTGTCTTTAGCCAGGCACTATTCTAAGTGCTTTACATGTACTTTTGAATTTGAAATTCACAATGACCCTACAGAGTAGTTAGGATTATCCCATTTTATAAATAGGGAAATTGAAGCATAGGGACATTAATTATCTCACCTAAAATCACACACTGGTAAGTGGCATCTGAACCAAGTAATATGGTTTCGGGAACTATCCTCTTAACTGCAATATTCCATCTACCATTCTCTTGGGTTCAGGTTACCCACTCCACTGCTGGATACGTCCTCATTAGCTGCAAATTCATAAAGCCTACCTAGGTTTTCCAGATTGTTGCCATGGCACCTAGTCATTGANTTCTTTCTTTTTTGTAGTGTCTTTAGCCAGGCCCTATTCTAAGTGCTTTACATGTACTTTTGAATTTGAAATTCACAATGACCCTACAGAGTAGTTAGGATTATCCCATTTTATAAATAGGGAAATTGAAGCATAGGGACATTAATTATCTCACCTAAAATCACACACTGGTAAGTGGCATCTGAACCAAGTAATATGGTTTCGGGAACTATCCTCTTAACTGCAATATTCCATCTACCATTCTCTTGGGTTCAGGTTACCCACTCCACTGCTGGATACGTCCTCATTAGCTGCAAATTCATAAAGCCTACCTAGGTTTTCCAGATTGTTGCCATGGCACCTAGTCATTGATGGTCAGAGTCTGCTATGTTTCTGCATAAGATTCTTAACACATAAATTTACCTCTATTACCTTTGTGACTCTTTACTAAGGTAGCCATTCATCCTGGTTTCACCGGAACAGTAGCAGGTAATGCCTGTTCTCCTGCTGTAATTATTCATTGTGCCCCGCCCCCCTTCACTGTCAAGAGTTTCAGTTTGAAAAACAATTTATATTGTTTCCTACTCCTGATCCTAATGTCCAGATTCTTGGCCTATTAACAAACTACACATAACTTGGATTGGCTGTTTATGGGCCTGCTCTTCATTGTGTTGGTTGCCTATTTCCCTCACTACCTGTGGCACTGACATGACAATGAAACTCCATTCTAAGACTGACTTGATATCAGCAGGGGAAGGGAAAATAACAAGTGGGTGTGAAAAGGGCCTGGTATCCCATCTCAAGTATTCATTCCTCAATACCCAGATAAGAATTGCAAAAGGAAAAACATCCAACACAATTGAAAATTTATGCATCAAAATTGATTTTCCCCCCACTCTGGAATTGATCCTAGTCATGGTCACTCTTTATTTATAGGCAAAAGAAACTGTGCCTTTTAATCCTCAAAATGTACAGGAGCATTGCAGTCCCACACAGTTTTCCCTTTTGCCTTACAATTTTTCTCAGTTTTCATAATCTTTACAGGCATTAGCTTTGAAGTGTGTGTGCAGCTTCCCCATCACAAGACTTCACCTGGGAGCAACTGGCTTAGGGAAGCTGCACAGGGAAGAGCTGAATCAGCAAGGACCATAGTCATAATAGATATGCTTGAGAAGGTATGGGGGGGGCGGGGAGGTGCTGAAATCAGCAGAAAGTGGATGCCAAACAGCTTGATATAAAATTAAAATGATGTGTTATCAAATGGTGCATTCACCTTAAAAATGGTGCATTAAAAAACAACACTAAACTTCCTCCATCATGCTCACCTCAAACTTCATCCCAAAGAGGAAATCCATGCCCATCAAGGGCAGATGTTTAGGAAGCAGAGTAATATTTACAGCATGCCTAACACTAAACATAACTTTTTCTCATTTATTTTGAAAAGAAACCCTCTAAAGTGGGTATCACTAATCTCTGTTTTATAGATTTTATAGATAAACAAAAATATGAGAAGTTAACTTGTCCAAGTCTCAATGCTGGAAGTGGCAGAGATAGGATTCAGCCTGTTGAGCTGCAAAACCACAATGGACTAAATATTTGTGTCTCCTCAAAATTCATATGTTGAAATTCAACCCCCAAGGTGTTGGTATTAGGAGGTGGAACCTTCAGGAGGTGATTAGGTCATGAGGGTAGAACTTCTGTGAATGGGATTAATGCCCTTACAAAACAGATAAAAGAGATTTCTCTATTTCCACCATGTAAGGACACAGTGGGAAGACAGCCATCTTGGTTTGTAAGGACACAGGGGGAAGACAGCCATCTATGAGCCAAGGAGATTGCCCTCACCAGACATAGAAACTGCTGATGCCTTAATCTTAGACTTTCCAGCCTTTAGAACTGTGAGAAGACACGTTTGTTGTTTAAGTCACCCAGGCTATTGCATTTTTGCCCAAACAGACTAAGATAAACATCTTCTGAACTTCCTTATATCACCTTGAAGGCAGTTAGAGTTTAAACTGAGAATATAAAGCTCGAATAGTAGAATTTTAGGACAGTCATCTTATGGGAAAGGACTTTTTTATGAGGTGGAAAATAAGGTGTTTGGATATTTCCAATTCTTCTAAAAATGGAATTATACAGGAATATATTCAGTGGTGTGCTGGTAAACCATCTCTGTGGAGGAAAAAAAAAAGTCCACAAGCCTTCATTTGACAATTTCTGTGGTGTAAATAAATACTCCTGCCATGGTCCACTTCAGCCTACTAATGTTTTAACAACTGGCTTACAAAATATCTCAATATTTAATAAATAATAAGTTCTCAAAGGCTAGGACAAGCCTACTCTAATACTCCACTATGTCATTTTATTCCAACTACATGTTAACTCATTATTTGGGTACTGTTCCTGAGCACAAAATCTATATAAGTTTCCCCAGCCTATGGGAAGTATAGAAGACTAGGTAGGATATGCACCCCCCTCCCTGCAATTAAAAAATAAACTTAAAAAAATGAATTAAAAAAATAAATTAAAAAAAACCTTCTTTGACTTAAGGATTATTTTGAGCTGATTAATAGAGAAATAGGAGAAGCTCTGAAGACATACTAGAAGATACCCTTTTGTAAGGAAAAGTTACATTAAGGAAAATTCCATTTTTAAGGCTATTTCCTTCTCGGTACCAAGAAGAAAAGTATGACACTATTTCATAAGAAACTTATCAATGGGGAAGGCATAGACTTAAATCTACGTAACAACCTCACTCTTGTTTACAGTAATTTTCCTGGTCACCTTCCTAAAATTTGCCTTTCCACACCCTTCTTTCTTTGTTTTAGCTGAAAATGGTATTTAAGTCTGAATTCTAAGCCATCTTTTCACTAAGGTCCCTAGTCAAGAACCCAGCCAGGTAGAAAAAAAGACTTTTTTCTCCTCCCCTACAGGTGTCAGTGTGTTGGCTACTGGGAGTTTCCTTCAGTGAAGGCCTTGTTGCTCCTGCGGCTAGAAGTGCTATTAGCCCCTTCAGAGATTGTCAACATTGCAAAAAGCCACCTCACCCAAGTTCATCCCTTCTTCAGAGTAGCCCATATCCAAAGACAGAATGATTTGGTATTTTAGAGGCTAGGCCATCCCAGTCCAACTGGGCATAACGCTGAAGAACTATTGGAACTCCAGAACTTCCCAAGGGGTTAGATGAAATTTTGGGGCTTGCATCATGACTTAACTTCTCCCTTGGCCCACTCAACCTTCTTTCTTCTTTCATTCATAAGGCGTTGATCTCAAGGACACTTAACCATCCCACTCACTAAACTCCACCTCAGAGTCTACTTCTTTGGGAACCCAATATGCAATAGTCAGAAATAAAGGTGAAGAGCACCTAAACTTGAGGCAGAACTCTATAAATCAGACAGTGTCCAGTTAGTCTTACAATAAGAAATGGATCTGAAAGGAGCAGCTGAGAGACCTCTAACTCAACATAGGCTTAAACAGGAACAGGAGACAAGTCATTTAAATGCACAGCTTCCTTATGGTTTCTACCCTTCTCGATGGTTTCCACCCCTCCTGTGCTGATGGATGTGGATCATGGCTTCAGACTATATAAGCTACTAATGAGCAGCTTCTTACAGACCTTAGGGAAAAAGCAGGAAAGGCAGTGGAATGGAAACTTATATAACTACTCACTGGAGGCCAGCAATGATAAGTGTGCACTCTTGCCACAGTTTAATGTTCGAAAAGGAACAAAGCAAAGGGAGAAAGAATTGAAAGATCCATTTTATCTACTCAGACTAAAAGTCTGATGGGAAATCTCTCTCCCTCCCTCCTACCCTCACTCCTGTTTGTTTTTCCTGTGCCCACCATCCTTTTCTCTCTCTCCCTCCATCCCAATTTGATTATTTGGAGATGAGACTTGTAGCCATTCAACTGCCTGAGTAGCAAACAACCAACCACAAACCACAAGAGCCCTGGTTCTTCACTCTGAGAGGAAATCTGAGATAGATACTTGGGTGTAAGATGGCCAGCAAGTAAGACAGTGCAGAGTAACAGTGAGAAGTAGCACCTGACAAGAGAATGATACTCATTATACCGTCCACTCACTTACCAGGATCCACAATGCATCTACTATGCGCCAGGCATTCTGCCTTGAGCTGGAAATACAATATTACCATAGACGGACCTTGTCCCTGCCCTCCTGGAGTTTATAGTCTAGTGAGGAGATAGACATCAATGCAAACATTACAGATATAAATATTAACTTATAACTCAGCTAAGATACTAGTAAGAGAACAATAGGTGGAACTATGAAAAAAAGAACCGGATACTGGTGTATAACAAGCCACTTGGGTATACTAGTGTATGGAGCCACTTGGGGTGAGGACTAGTGTTTCCACAAAACTAATTAACCCTTAAGAACATCCTTATCTCAGGCCAAGAGCCCAAGTATATACTGGCACTGCTGAGACTCAGAATATGGTATTTAAGATTTCAGAAAACAGAATTTTTAAAGAGAGACATCTAAAACAGTTAAAATAAAAATAATATTTTAATAAAATATGACCTGCTCTATTGGTCTCTAAGTTGAGGTGTGCATATGCTAGGGAGTGAACAAGATGATCCACTTGGGTGTGCAAAGAACTTTACATATTTAATTTTTATCTCACCCTTTATAAAATTCTAATTTGATACTGCTTTATAATGTACATAATATATTGGCATAGGAGTAATGTTCATAATATATTAGTATTTGCATTTCATTTGTAAGTAAATAGGCATATATTAGATATATACAATCAAGAGTGCTCGGGGTATATAATCAAAAGTTTGGAAATCAGTGTTTTAAAGTACTTAGCAATTTGCTGGTACATAATAATAATAATAAATTATTTACCAAGAACTTACTACATGTCTCGTATATTAGCCCTTTATATGAATAATTTCACTTAGGCCTCGTAATAATCTTTTTTAAAAAGATTTTATTTATTTACTTGAGAGAGAGGGAGTGAGAGAGAGCATGAGCAGGGGTAGGGGCAGAGGGAGAAAGGAGAAGCAGGCTCCCTGCTGAGCAGGGAGTCCCAACCCAGGTATTCTGACTGTGGAGTGGGGCTTTAAGCATGATCTTGTTCTGCCTTATATACACCAGATTTCTACCACATATGTGTTCAAAAAAATAATATCTTGGGGTTTGGGGGGAAAGTTACTTAGAAGGAATATTTTGGGGATAACATATAATAAATACATGGTTTATTAGTAAGTACAGAAAGCAGTATAAAAGGTATGAGTCATACTTTTTAAAGATCATCCTCTTCATAGAGAATACTTCATCATGATCTTGAACTGAGTAGGGTAGGGAAGTGGAGAGAATAGCTTCAAAGCCCCCAGATACCCACTACTCCCCAAAACAGCTGTGAAAACCTGTCCTTTGATACCTAAGTGGGTGGCAGCTACTCTGCATCACAAAGCACTGGTCTATGGTGTGTTCTGCAATGCTGGCTCCCATAGTTCATAAGAGACGTGTCTGTGCTACCGCTGTCAGTCGCGTCTGGGACTAGGCAAGTGGATGGTCAGATGGATGAAATCCTGGGTTTCTATACATGACCAAGGCTGCAACGGCCCAAGAACCACCATCATGTTCTTGGTGACCTCACATGGTCTAAGACCAGGCAATAGTCAGAAGGCAGGGGTGACTGGGAGATGAGTGGGAATTCCAGTTGTTTCTTCCCATTGTGGTCTGGGATATTTTCTAGGGCTTGAAGCCAGAAATGTGAAAAGCTATTCCCTTCTATCCATTCCCCTCTTACTAAATTTTGTCATGTTAGAAAGAGCACTAACCCCAGTTAGTGAGTATTAAACATACTGAGTATTAAACATACTCAGACATTTTCACATGACTTCTTTCTTTTCCCAACCAAGAGTGAGTATGAGACTTTGTGCTCAAATCACATGGCACTCCAAGAGCCCTTTGTCACCAACAGTCCTTACATTATTTTGAGTAGCTAGGGTTTTTGTTAAGAGATAAAATTGGACAGCTAGTTGGAACACAATTCCTGCCCTCAAATAAATGTTCCAGTGGTTAGTTTCCTTAAATCTTACGTCCTGAGTGATGATTTGTAAAGAAGAAAAAGTCTTCTATCTAGAGGTCAGAAGAGTTTCTGAGTGCCATGTCCATAGCCCTTTATCTGAAAGTCAAGCTACATTCTAGGTGGCAAGGGCTTAACCCAAACTCTCCCAAACATATCTGAAAAGGGAATGCTGTCTACAGTAATTCTTAATCCTGCAGTTTGGGGTGCTCCCAGTTACAGTCAAAGTATAGTAGAACAACTCCTTGGTGCTGGGCTGTGCATTGAAGGCAAGCCTGCAAAATAGGCTAGAATATCATGTAGAGCCTGCCAGGCTGCCTGTTAATTCAGCATTTTGTGCATTTTAACTCTCCATTCCAAGTCAATGTCTCTTCATCTCCTCTACTCTTATCTGACCACAACAAATAGAATTTTTCCAGGATTTTTGGTATAGACAAAATGACCTTGAATATTGATGAAAAATATAGCAAAGATCTGGCAAGGGAAAACGAATGACTTACAGAAAGCAAAGACATCTAATCTTATTTTATTTTGCTCCCTGCTTTGAAATGCCCTTCTTCTATATCTGCACGGCTCACTCCCAACTTCATTCAGATCTCAGCTCCAACTTCACCTCCTCAGCGATGCCTTTCCTCAGAATATGCCTAAATATACTTTGCTCCTCATCCTCTCCTTTTGCTAACTTTTCTTCACAGCATATGTCTCTACCTGACGTTACATATAAATGACTGTGCTAAACTGTCCCTTGTCTATCTCTACCCTAGAATCTAAGCTGCATGAGAAGGACTTTGTTTTGTTCACTACCGTCCTTGCAGCACCTAAAACAAGTGCCTGGCATAGGATGAATGCCCAATAAATAAATATTTGTTGAATGACTCAATGAATGAAGAAAATAAATTCAATGACTAAATTACAACCAAATGGAACCAATCATCAGAGAAATGTAAATCAAAGTTGCGAGATATCACTTCCCACCTGTTAGAATGACTATTATAAAAAAAAACAAGATATAAGTGTTGGCGAGGATGTGAAGAAAAAGCAATCCTCATGCATTGTTGGTGGGAATGTAAACTGATGCACCCACTGTGGCCAAAAATACGGAATTTCCTCAAAAAATTAAAATTAGAGTTACCATATGATCCAATAATCTCACTTCTGGGTATATAGCCAAAGGAGTTGAAATTAACATCTCCACAAAATATCTGCCCTTTCATGTGCATTACAACATTATTTACAATATTACTATTTACACTTATTTACATTATTTACAATAACAAAGATACGAAAACAAACTAAGTGTCCATCAATGAATGCATGGATGAAGAAATGTGGTGCGTGCGCATGCGCACGCACACACACACACACACACACACACACACACA
This sequence comes from Ailuropoda melanoleuca, assembly GCF_002007445.2. Classification (NCBI taxonomy): domain Eukaryota; kingdom Metazoa; phylum Chordata; class Mammalia; order Carnivora; family Ursidae; genus Ailuropoda; species Ailuropoda melanoleuca. Next base: position 5,789,547 of record NC_048223.1, on the reverse strand, counting down.
CAGATATTATTCAGCCAAAAAAAGAAGGAAATCCTGCTATTTGTGACAACATGAATTGACCTTGAGAACATTATGTTAAGTGAAATAAGGTAAAAAAGACAAATACTGTAAGATCTCACTTATGCCAAATCTGAAAAAATGAACTCGGAAACAGAGAACAGATTGGTGGTTGCCAGGGGTGAGAGGTGAAGGGTGGGGGAAATGGGTGAAGGTGGTCACAAGATACAAACTGGCAGTTATAAAATAAATAAGTCCCAGGGATGTGATGTACAGCATGGTGACTATAGTTAATATTATTATATTGTATATGTGAAAGTTGCTAAAAGTAGATCTTAAAAGTTTTTATCACAAGAAAAAAGTATGTGAGATAATGGATGGTAACTAAACTTATTGTGGTAATCATTTCACAATACATACATATATCGTATCATTATGTTGTACACCCGAAACTAATACAAACTTATATGTTGATTATATCTCAATAAAACTAGAAAAAATAAAAATTAATTAAATAAAAATACTTTCACAGGGGGGGAAAAAAGGCAAAAACAACCCAAATAGAATACTTAGAGTCTTGAGACATTTTTGAAATCATTTCTCAGGCCAAATTTTTGAAAAGAAAGTTGGATAAATGTGGAAAAAACACCTAAGATGGAAAAAAAATGATACGTTTCTTCAGTAACAATAGTAAGATTTAGGATGAAAGTAGCTAAGCCTATTCAAACAGCCTATCCCATTCACTGCCAAGTTTGAGATTCCCCCAGATCCCTGTTGTATGATCTAAGACTTGTCACAATAGAGAAACATAGGTCATGAATCCCTGTTCTCTATAGAACAGAGGAACAATTGATAATATTCTACAAATGTTTCTCGAGACCCAAAGTGCTGATCTATTGTGATGCTTGCTTCTCTCACTGTGCTGAGAGCAATTTTAGAGGAGGTTTCTTTCCTGTCTTTTCTTATTCTTCCCAAAAGTGTCCTAGCATTAACTGGATATATTTATCTCATGGTCCAGTGACTCTGGTCAAGCAGTTCCTGTTACCAGAAGAGCTTTGCCCTCTGGCCTCTGAAACCAGAATAATAAAGCAAAGGGAAAGACTGGAAAGAACGAAAAGAGTTTGCAAATAAATATATAAGAATTAAGACTCTGAACTACAAAAGTCTAAATTACCATTAGAAGAAGTTGGACAGTGAGAATAAATTAAGACACTGAGGTTTTAATGCTATAAATACAAAATATTTATAAAAGTCACATGATTAGCTGTTGTTATAAAGGCTTTCTTAAAATATCTCTAAAATATAAAGTATTACCAACACAATTGATAATAGCTTCAGTGTGACCTATGTGCAGCCTAGCAATACTCTTTATTGAAACAGCAGACAGGTCTGATTACTCAGCACGGTAACTTACTCCAAAATAACTTCCCTGCCCAAATGATAGTGTCACTTGTCACACAGGAAGTGAAGACTTGGCAAAATTTTCACTGGGTAGTTTCCTTTGACTTTTCACATTACAGTCAACTGATTTATGAACGATAGGAAGTATAAATTTAACTGTGCTGACAGCTCTTTGGAAGTGGACTAGATCTGCAAGACCTTTCCAGCCAAATGGCCTGCTGACTCTTCCAACTCAATATCGTAAAAACAATGTTTTAAATCAATAATAGATAAATTAGTGATGAGATTAGATTGATTTATTCATTCATCAATCTTAAACTAATTGTGATTTTCCCCTAACCAGCTCCTTCCCCTAACTTCTAACTTCCCCATTTCTGCCCTACCACCTCTGTGAACCTACAAGACCTGGTATCAGAGTAAGCCACTCTCCCTTCTCATGCCCAATAGGTCCAAATTCTACAGCATCTTCCTTCCTTGCTTCTTTTCCATTTGCCCCTTGGTTACCATCCAAGCTTAGGCCTCAATTGTCTGCTTGCTTTCACTCTCTACCCTCTACACAGCAGGCAAAATATCCCTTAACTTTTGTCAACAAAACACACTTTCACTGACAAATAGAGTGTGCATTATTCAACCTGGCATTCAAGGCCTTCTGTAATCAAGTTTTGCCCTTATTTCTAGCCCTATGTTTCATTGGTCTTCCATACTTCAACAAATTGGAAATGTTTTTCTTTCTTGGAATATTCTCTACCCCTTTTTTCCACTTCCCTATCATGTTTTTGCCTTTGCTTATAATGACTTCCACCTCCACACATTATATATGTCATCACTACCAGAGTCAATCGACTGTCTTTCTTTGAAAGCTTTCCTATCACCCTAATAAAATAATTGTCCTTCCTGAGTGCCTGTGGTACTTGTCCCCCTCCCTTAGTACAAGCTTTGTGGTATATTTACTCATTTATTTATTTGTCGTGTTTTCCTGATTCATTATTAAACTCCTTGAGACAATTACTTCAGAACTGAAACTGATGGTACTCACTCAATTCATTTGTGTTGAAAGAACAAATGAATGAGTGATGGAGAATCACCTGCTCTTCAAAAGCAAGTTTTCAACTTCCTACTGATACAAAATTCAGAAATTCTTAGCAGACATTTTGGTGTTCCTAGATAGTACATAACAAATTAATGTAAAGCCATCATGTAACAGAATATAGGCCCCACTCAGCTAAAACTAATTAAACACATCTTGGGTCCACAGAACGACTGATGGTGTTGGAAACATTAATTAAATACAAAGCAATACAATCTAGTTTTATTTTCCCAGAAGCTTGCTTTGAGATCATCGAATGTTCATAATGTATGGGAAAATATTATTTTCATTAATCTTTAAGTGAAAATATTTTTTTTCTTTTCTACACTTCCATATGTATTGAGCATAACTGAAACAAGCTTGGCAGATGGTACCTTATAGTCTTACAATCTATGTGATATAATATAGAACTGAATTATATACAGGTATATATAATATATTGATCTTTTCTCCCCAACAAATGTTAAATGAATGAAAAAACCCACATATTTCCTTAATCCCTGTCATTTATTAAGCATTTAAACATTATCTTGTAGCAGCAACGATAGCATTGGTGTTGGAGGCAGTGCAGTGGTGATGGCACTGGTGGTGGTGGCAGTGGCAGAGGTAAGAATAGCAGGACAGTAATAGCAGTGCAATGTAAAGGGTCTCGTGGGAGCCAGACTCATGACATACATCATCTCATTTAAATGGTAAAACAACCCTACAAAATAGTTCTAATCCCTCCACTTCACAAATAAGAAACCTGGACTTCAAGGAACTTACTAATGATATAGAAAAGATCTGTCTGGTCCTGAATTTCTTTCCCATTTCACTGTTACCTCCTTATAAGGCATCCAATGAATGAACCCTTTTTTGGAATCCTTTTGCATCTGACAGAGATTGGTTAAATAATTGATTGATATGAATAGCTGAGTGCAGTGGAGAATTCCCAGTAAGAAAGACAGACTATGGGTTTTTTATTTTTGCAGACTAACTAGGCACCCCCCCTCCAACATCGACATATAAGACACAAATGTGCATTAAAATATACTCTGGACGTTTATAACAAGATCCTTTCCACTTAAAGTCATCTAATATGGTTAAGTGTACCAGTGAATGCCTCTTCTCCACCAGCAATGAGGGAAGGATTTATTCTGGGTACTGAGTTGCCTATTGCCAACCTCAGATGCCTGGAGGGACAAATCCTAATTATGACAAATGACTCACATGATTTAGACATTAATCTAGAAAATACTTGAGCCATTCAAGGGCAATTAAACTTTTTATGTATGAATTCATAATTTACTGAGTGAAAAAAACAAGAAGGCCCCAGCAACTTGGACATTTTCTCTAACTCTTGCCTTAGTTTTTCAAAGTAAACGCTGGAGTTTGGCTGCTGGTAAAGGAATCAATATGTCAATAACACAATAACAAAATTTCTGATCAATTACAGGCAATCCTGCTAGGAAAAAAAATTGCTATAGTAACAGAGATAATTATCAGCATCTTTGGGGGTCAACCTGTTTGGTGAAATAGTGTTGCTTAGAAATGCAGATAAAAATAAGTAAGAGAGTGAAGAGGTAAATAAATACTTTTTTAAAAATAAATACTAAATTTATGTCCAGGTGCTAACCAGAGGTAATACTGAAGAGTATTTTTAATTAAAATCCTATGCTGCCAACAAAGTCATTTAAAAATTATTTATTTCAAGATAGATAATTTTCTATTACCCATGTGCACATATAACAGAAAGAATCATGTGGAAGAAATCATCCAAAACAGCAGAAGATCTAGAAGTTGCTTCTATTTATTTCACAAACACATTATTTAATTTGCTTTTCACATGTTTCAATTCACTTTCCTAAATCTGATTTAGGCTAATATTATAATTAGTTTGACTTTCTTGAGCCTTCATCAAGTGCTAGAAGGAAGTTAATCTAGAAATGTGCTAGTGGACGATAACGTGGAAAAAAAAACATTAAAAATTATCAGTCTTGAATGAGGAAAAATGACAGACCAAGTATCTCACCCCCTACCCCAAAACTCTCAAAATGGAAACAAATAACTATATATTAAAAGAAAACTAAATCTGTATGAGTGAAAGTGCTAAAACAAACTTCCCTAATATCAAGGAAGCTCTCAAGTTCGACTCGAAATGTTCTGTAATGAGTCACATAAGATCCTGGTTCTTACATGTACTTGTATTATTAAACACAAATTCACTTATTCCTTATTCCATGGACTGATCAGAATGCATAACACACTATAATAGGTAATCTTGGGGTACCTGGGTAGACCAGTCAGTTAAGCATTGGATTCTTGGTTTTGGCTCAAGTCCTGATCTCTGAGGTGTGGCATTCAGGCCCCCATCCCATCAGTCATGTGCTCTGCGTGGAGTGTGCTTAAGACTCTCTCTCCCTTGGGACACCTGGGTGGCTCAGTCAGTTAGGCATCTGCCTTCGGTTCAGGTCATGATCCCAGGGTCCTGGGATTGAGTCCTGCATCAGGCTCCTTGCTCAGCAGAGAGCCTGCTTCTCCCTCTGCGTGCCACTCCCGTTTGTGCACTATCTCTTTCTTTCTGATAAATAAATTAAAATCTTTTAAAAAAAAGACTCTCTCTCCCTCTCCCTTTGCCCCACTCCCTTCTCTCTCTCTCAAAGTAAAATAAATAAATCTTAAAAAAAAAAGAGAGATAATCTTTTCTGTTTTCTGACCCAGAGTCTTAAGAGCAGAAGGAAACTCCCTTCCAATAATTGAAACAGTTCACAAATTTGCAAAAATAAAACCATTTTTAAAAGATGGGTCACTTCACAATTTTTCTTTTTACCTACCTAAGATTTCCTAACTAAACTGGTGGAGTAAAGATGTCTTGAGATTGACTGTGTGTCAGTGTATTTATAAATAGCCAAGTGGCCAGTGTTTTGTGTTGGCAGCCAAAAGCCAGTCATCCTAAATCAAGGTTTACAGGTGCAAATTTTTTCACTCCCCTCTATATTCCTTTTGACTTAAGGGAGATTTGATCTGAGTAGCCAGCTGGCAATATATACAATGGCACTTAGAACACATGTGTAAAAACTTGAAACAAGTAGGGACACTTGGGTGGCTCAGTTGGTTTAAGTGTCTGACTCCTGATTTCGGCTCAGGTCATGATCTCAGGATCATGAGATTGAGACCCAAGTCAGGCTCTGTCGTGGGCGCAGAGTCTATTTAAGATTCTGTCTCTCTCTCTCTGTCTCTCCCTCTCCCTCTGCCCTCCCCCACTCACTCTCTCTCTCTTAAAACAAACAAACAAACTTGAAACAAGTATCATGAATTACCAACAATTTAGTTGACTAAGGAGTCAACTAAATTGGCCCAATAGTGTGGTGTTTAAAAAGGACAAATGTGTTAATATATTACATATGATGGCTCAATTATTTAAAGAAAAATATATGACCAGATGGAATCCTTACCTTTTCAAGTATAGCATTGCCTTGGTGAGGATTGATGTTATGCTGGCTTATTTCTCTTTTGTATTTATATTCATAAACTTGGTCAGTGATATTAATCAGCAGAGTTGATGGACTGAAGGTCAGTTTGCCACAATCATACACAGTTCCACTTTCAATATCTGTTGGTGCTGTAGCATATCGTAAGATCAATCCCATTATGAGGCCTAGAATAAAGAATAAACAGTTGCATTGGAGGAACTGAATCTAAAATGTTCACTATTGGATGCTTTTAAATATATGATTTTGAACTTGTAGAAGTGGCAAGAGAAAAGGTTATGTCATCACCTGGCTCAAAAAATTGTTCACTCTTAGAAAACTGTTCACTCTTCTATAGATACCAGTTCAATAAATTCCATTAAGGTATTTGTGGTGTGGACACTATTGCTTGAATATCCAGCACATATTCCCCTGTTTTTCCTTCCTAATGGAGCCACAAATTTTGGAGAGAAAAGCTACCCACTTCTTCTACTCAACCAAGTGCTTCAAGAAAACCTCTGCTCTTTAATAGATACTGAGTAATCTAATCAGTCAGGAGATCAAATTTCTCAGAAAGTTTTTGGTCCACAAATCAGCACGTATCTAAAGCAGTGCCATCAAACTAAAAGGAAGCACTTACATACCCTGGTTGGGAGAGAGGTGTTCTTGTTTTCTCCTTTGGGACATGACAAAGGCAATTTGCTCCCTGCCGCCTTTTTTTTTTTTTTTTTTTTTGCTGGCATATATCTTGTGACCTTGATGGACTCAGTCCAAGGGCATGGTCAACCTACTGAGAATCTAAGGTCCAAGATACAAACAGAACTGGGTCCTGATGACTTCACTGAATGACTGGATCAACCTATTCTGGAGGTACCCTACTTTTAGACTACTTGTTATGTGATACAATACACTCTTTAATTTTTCAAACAACTTTGAATCAGTTTCTGTTTACCTGTAGCAAATGCATTCTAAAGATACAACATTCCTTTCAGTGAAGAGTTGAATCCAAGTAACAATCCTTGACTTTTAAGTTTACATACTTACATGTTAGGATGCTCATGGTAATCTGGTAACTATAAACTCTCCTAATATTATGGATTTATTAATAAATAGCAAAGAAACTTCAGAGGTCTATCCATTCCTCAATTTAAAATTAGGACTAATTTATGTATTTAGGATAAATCCACAATCCACTCTTTAAAATATCAAATGTTGAAGGTTTTACTACTCTTGTGAATCTAGTCACCTAATAGCGTTTTGTTTACTTAATAATTTGTTGGGTGCATATTTTGTACATTTCTAGACTTAATATAAAACTACAGTCCCAGTCCTATAGGAGTTCAAGTTTGTAAAGTGCAAACCCTAAAGCAAACAATTATAATACAATGTGACATGTGCTATGACAGCTGGCAAGCCCTCTGTGTTATGTGAGTACAGAGAGAAAACACTCCAAAGCCCTTTGAATGAATCTTAAAAGGTCATATAGGGTTTGTCTAGATAAGCTGAATCAGGGACTAAGTCGGGACATAGGTTGCACATGTGGGTGGCAGTACATAACAGCAGAGATGGCTAAAAGATCCCCAGGGTTTATGTTCACCAATGTGTAGCACAGTTGTCAGGAAAGTGGATGATCAGCCAGAGGTTGTATTTCCTCATTGTCTTATGTCTGGTTGGGTTCTCACCAATGGAATATAAGCAAAAGTAACATGTGCCACTTCTGGAGCACAGCTTTGAATAAGTAAGTGAGTTTTCCCCTTCTCCTTCCCCATCTATCAGATACATGGGGAGGAAACAAAGGCCCTACAGGTAGACAGAGTCACCAGACTGAAGGAGCCTTGGTCCCTGAGATACCAGGTAGGGGAAAGCCATCTGCCAACCAGGAATATCTACAGTGGACTATATGTGAGCGAAAAGTTAACTTCTGTTGCAGCATCACTGAAATTTTAGTGTTAATGTGTTAACCATCACCAGCATAACCTACTGGAGATTATGTATAAATACAGACCGACTTAAGAAACCTGGTGGATTTAGAGAGTCAGTAGTGGTGTGAGAAGAGAATAAATGGAGGGACTGAAAGATGAGATAGATGATAGATAGATGATAGATAGATGATAGATGATAGATAGATAGATGATAGATAGATAGATAGATAGATAGATAGATAGATAGATAGATAGAGAAAGAGAGAGGTTGAGGACTCTAGGCTACAGACCAGAGGCAGAGGCCAAGTTATAAAGTTCCTTGGTCATTCTAAAAAGTTTTTATTTTTAACTCAATGGTAATATAGAACTATTGAAATATTTTAGGTAGGAGAGTAAAACAAAAATTTTTATGTAAGTGCTGTCACTTTGGCAACAATGTGGAAAACTAAAGAGAATGATGGGTGAGAATAAAAACAGATTTTCTTTCAAGAATATTTTTACCTCATTCCAGCTTCAGTATTTGGCCCACTCGCCCATCATAGAGGAAATATTGTATCCTAACCTTTGTTAACAAGAGAACATAAGTGATGGATACATAACCACCATGAGTGCTTGATCCACCATAGGACAGTGGGCAGACTTTCATGTGCCATATCAAACGATTACAATAAAACTAGTCAGGAAAGGAAGGGAAAACACATTATCTACACTGCAAGTGGTTTAGGGTGCCTGTGAAGAAAAACACTTTGGCAACACTCTTTGTCTAGGAAGGATTCATTTTCTAAGTTATTTGGCAGGTACCATGAGTGATTCTATGACCTGTGCTTTCTATTCAAGTGGGATATAAGTAAGGGAAGCACAAGACACTATCTGCATGGGGCCTGAATAGAGAGAACCTATATTAATACTATTCAAAATTCCCAGAACGTGAGCCACTTATTTTTGCAATATGCTTTCAGTGCAAAACAAGTAAATATGAAGTGTCCACTGTTTCTTCCCAAGCAGAGAACTCAATTATTTGTCATAATGAGTGCCTAGTCCCTCGGCCCCTGTGGTTAAAGTCATACAAGCCTGCAAAACCTATATGGCCCTGCCTGGACCTTTGTACCAGCTATGGTCCCAGCTCTCAACAAGAGCCACATTGGAGTAAATGGAGTAAGCTGCCTGCCGCCAGAGATGACCAGATGTAATGGCCATGACAATGCATCTCTCAGACAGATCTCCCACTCTGAGGACTGCAGTTGATTGATGGTCTCAGCTACTGTGCTCTGGAGTCCATGACCAAATTCACCGAGGCCAGCCAATGACTGAGTTCAGTAGGGGTACCAAGGCATGGAGCTAGGGCTGCTCTGAAGGGTCACCATGGCTTAAGAATGCCCCATCAGCCTTGCTAAACCTTTTATAGAATTGTACAGGTAGGAACATTTTCCTACCTGCCTTCCCCCCACCCCCTCCCTCCACAGGGACTGCAGCTGCACCAAGATCTGACAGCTGTCTCAGCATCCAAAAGCTCTCTCCCCATTTTCCCTCAAAAAAGATTTCAAAAAAGAAATCTTTCACATAACTAATTTCTTCCCAGTGTCCGCTTCTCAGAGGACCCAAATTAACACACTTGACAAAAGGCTCTAGTCCTGTTTCTCCTCACCCCAAGTCTCGAGAGGCAGCAACATCCTGACACAGTGTGAAGACCACTGTGCATCTGCACAATCACTCAGTTAACAAACGCGTAGGCCCATTTGTGCGCCCCCACTGCAGTAGCAGCAGCGGCTGGAAGATCCTTAATGTCTAAAGCCAGACACCCACCCATAGAGTCTGACAATGCTTCTAACAGCCAAACGTCCACTCAGCACTTTAGCCATATGCGGAAACGAAAATGGAGTGTTGAATTAATGCACTCCAGCACAATATTGTTTGAAAGCAGGTGACAGATAAAGTAGGACTTCTAGTAGGAAAAAAAAAATGCTATTGAAAAAAGTTGTTTGTATACCCCCACAAAGGTATAGGATAAAGAAAGCACCAACCAGCTGCACACAGAAGGAAAGAAGAGACTGGCTGCCACAGTTTATGGACACAAACAACCATTCTCATCGGTAAGCCACGAGCGCCAGCCTTACCTTCCCAGGAGAAGAAGAGGCAGCTTGTCCCAGCAAAGCAATACTACGCACAGGCCTGGTTCTAGGTTATAATCTCACAAGCATGACGTTTCCCTGAGCTTTGCCCCCTAGCCAGCTGGTGGCATGATCTTCTCCAAGCAAAAACTTTAGTCTATATGCATCCCCTGCCCCTACATGTTTGGGCATTTGGGCAACTAGGACAGCAGTAGTATAGATGTGTTCTCAAGCGCCCTAACAGCATACAAGCCCCTGGAGGGAGCTTTGACAATATGCTTCATTCCTAAAGCACTCATAGTCCTACTAGTTCCATCTCAAGTTCCACCTGTGGGGGTCCATGCTCTGACGCAGCCTGTGCTCAATGAATGCCCTCATCTTTGAGTTCTTACAGCACTTACAGTTTAAACCACACCCTTTATGGCCCAATTTTATAAAGGCTTGCATTGTTCAACCTTGCTTTGCAGACCTTAGCTTTGTCTCCCCCGCTAGACAATGAGACTGTTTAGGACAGAGACCCTGCGCTATTCTTCATCTCTTTGTCCTTCAGAAAAGCCACACTTTAGAAAGAATTGTAACCCAACTTTCTCTAAGTCCACAAACTCCCTTGGAGTCAAGAAGAAAAGGATCTGTCAAATTCATGTAGTTGGTCAGTGACCAACATTTTAAAATGTCACATGTAAGGAATGCTGTGATGTTCCAGTCCTTGCAGAACTTTGCAGTATGTCGCCCATAGGAGATGCCTGACAGACAACTGNCATACTGCCTGACAGACAACTGACACGATGTTGTCTGTAGGAGAAGAGAGGAGGAAGAAGGAAGGAAGGAAGAGCCTCATCGGCACTCAAAATGAAAAACATTTAGGAATATGAGCCCTATATTTCTGGACTGGTTTCACTTCATTTCCCATATTTAAAATGTAAGAAAACTTCCCTCCCTCCCTCATTCTGCTTTCATGCCACAGACGCACAAGGCATTGCTCTGAGACTTGGGAGAATTATAAAAATGAATAAAATACAGCCCTAATGTTAAAAGATTAAAATATTTTTATTCTGCCAGGCCTTTCCTCTTTCCCAATCTGTGATCCTGATTTCCATAAGAATAAGGTACGAGTATTTCCTAAGTTCTTCTATTAAGCCTGCATTTCATAAGCAATCCCCCAGCATCTTATTGACAGTCATTCTACATGACGATGAAGCATTTTCCTAAAGGGGCCTTTCTTAGCGGAATATGGATGGGGATTTATTTTATATATAATGATTATATTTATATAATGAAACAGATCACAGAATGGTCTTGAAAACACAAAATCTCTCTGGCTATGTTTAGTCCTATGACTGTGTTCATACACTATCACACACATTGCCACACTGCATGGCACAGCCCAGCAGCCTCCCTTTAGATTCTTTTTCTGTAGGAGTGGTACTCCCCTGGAGTCGCACAATGCAACAAGCCCATCTGTACACATGTATCTAATCAGACGAGTCCATGGGTATATATTTAAATGCTACATGGTATTAAAGAGAATATAGAAGCCTAAGGCAAATGTACATAGTTAATATGTGAAGACTGAAGAAGAACTGAGTTTTGTAGTTCTTTCATTCTATAGGCATTGAGTGGCTACCAAGAATATCTAGATAAATGAAACATTGCCTCTTACTAAAACAAGAAGATAAATCCTTAAACTATACATTATATATCAACTTGATTAGTGTATCAGACACTGTTGATTGCCAACCCGGCATCCGTTCCCCGCCCCCTTTTCCCCAACAAAGCCGTGATTTGTTCAGCTATCCACCTCTCCTCACACAGCTATGTACTGACAGTAAGTTGACTTCTCCCTCGGCTCCAAAGGTGTTCCCATTCACCTTGCTGGTAATTGGTACTAGAATGGCATGTGCCTCTATTCTGGTCAATAAAAAGTGAAGGGAAGCTGGCTAGGGGGCTTCTTAGAAAAGCTTTGATATCCTAAGAGAGAGAGAGAGAGGATCGATGAGCTCTCTTCTTCCTCAGGATATTACTGGGCCTGGTTAGGATACCAGAAACTTCCATACTCACCTTAGTCCTGATGTTAAAGTCAGCATTGGGAATAGCATAGGAAAGAAAAGGAAAAAAACCTGGCTCCTTGATGACAATAATGGGCTGCTGAATCAACCAGCCCTGAAGACTATGCTTCTCTGGAGTTCTATTTATAGGAGACAATAAATGTCCTTATTGCTTAAGTCTGTTTCAGTCAAGGATTCTGTTATTAGNAAGGATTCTATTATTAGTAACTGAATGCACCCTAATAGATACAAACTATTTTTTTAAACAAGTAAATGTATAAAGTCCTAAGGAACCCTAAAGGAAAGCCCGACTAAAACTCCACCACCCAGTGTTAGGGAAGACCTCACACACAGTGTTCTTAAGGACGTGTAGAAATTCTCCAGGTAGAATAGAGGGCAAGGAGTTTCTAGAAAGAAGTATTCAAAAATCAGTGAGCATGGTGCTAATCAGACACATCAAGCAGTTTGGGATGGCTGACTAGGGCAGCTGAGATCAAGGGCCCCAGCACAGCTGAGAAACAGAAAGGGTGTTCAAGAGGGAGAGATAGTTGGCAAGAAGGTCTTTTTTTTTTTTTTTTAAAGATTTTATTTATTTATTTGACAGAGAGAGAGACAGCCAGTGAGAGAGGGAACACAAGCAGGGGGAGTGGGAGAGGAAGAAGCAGGCTTCCCGTGGAGCATGGAGCCCGATGCAGGGCTTGATCCCAGGGACCTGGGATCACGCTGTGAGCCAAAGGCAGACGCTTAAGGACTGAGCCACCCAGGCGCCCCTGGCAAAAAGGTCTTGAGAAAGAATGGTGGGAGCTTCTTGATGGGAGAAAGACTTACTGTGTTTTTCAGCTAAGGAAACAGCATTGGGAGACAATTATCTGAAGGGAGAAATGAAGGCTGAGGACATGGAGGGGAAGTTAACACCAGAATTTGTCTATATTTAGGTGAAGAAGAATTTAGCAAAGGAATTTGAGTACAGGAATTTTAAGACGACAGTAATAAAATTAAACCAAGGAAGAGCATTGTTTACCATTATTAGGACTTTTTACAGTGGAAGACTCTTTAAAGCAGGGGATCTAAGATAGTATTTCAGTCACCCAGATTCAAAAAATATGAACTGGCCATTCAAAAACGTGGAAATAAAGAAGGAATGGGTGTGACAAGTATTGTAAGGAAGCCAAATCAGTGGACACCAATTAACTGTCTGCAAGTTAGTATTAACAAATATTGGACTTTAAGTGTCATCTCCGCAATTTTTCCCTT